>NW_015505667.1:171946-174022 GCF_001515645.1 Sinocyclocheilus grahami
ATGGACTAACCCAACTGTTGGGTTACATTTTTACATTACATTTTTAACCCAAAAGTTGGGTTAGTCCATATTTGACCCAAAGTTGGGTTGAAACAACCCAGCATATTTTAGAGTGTATTTATAGCTCCACTGGGATTTGTGATAAAATTTCAAGGAATATATATATATATATATATATATATATATATATATATAAAATATTTTGATGTTTAACTGCCTCTTAAAACATTGAGGATTATTTGTATTTAATATGTTGATATATTTTATTTAATTGACAATGTGTCATCTAAATTTAATAGTATTTAAAGATTAATAATATTATATAATATTAATAAAAAATCTACATCCTGTACTACTACATCAGTTCTACTTTAGCTGAAATTGCATTTGAATTTTAAGGCATTCTCAATTCTGTTCATTAAGCTAACTTAAAGTAAAAGGTAAATTAATTGTAATGAATTTGTAAATGAATTGATTACTTAATAAGAATAATAAATGCATCTGCTCAGAGCTGCTCACATACACTTTCATTATCTATAGGTAAGTCACAAACTTTGAAACTCTTTTTCAAAATCTTTAAAAAATGTGTTGTTGGTGATGAAACATACTGACATGATCATTATGCTGGACACATTCAGTCATCATTATGACAACAGTGATGTAGTCCAACAGAGTCTGAGGTCTAATTCTGCATGGTTCAGTTCTGCTCATGATTGTGGAGAGCACAGTGTGGTGCGGCAGGCTTTTAGCGGCCAGTCGTCAACTGAGCCTCGGTAGCGTGTTGCGGTGAGAGCAGGTCAGACAGGGTGGTATGGTGGAGGTAGAGTGATGGACGGATGCCTCGGGCTCTTCCTGAGCAAACTCCAGCCACCAGCTGCTACCTGTAATACTGCGGCACGCTCCAATTAGCATCTGTGCATCTGCAGTGGACCAGCCACTTCCCCTTCTTATTGCTCTTCCAATTCCCAGATTTCCCCCCAAAAATGAGCCTGATTATAGATGATGCATTGAAGTTTTGTATGCTTTCTAACGCTGAACCAGATATGATAACCGATTTCAACAAACATTAAGGATATTTAGATTAAAAGTGCACAAAAAGCAACACAATAACCATTGTCTCTGATTAAAAGTGGAATAAGAGATATTTTTATTCGAGTTTTGTAAAAAATGTGTCTTTAATTTGAATAATTATGCATAATTATTCCCTGATATGTACAATACATTTTTTTCTCAGCCAATTAGACAAGTGTCACAGCTGTATATTGACATAAAAAATATAATGTATAATTGTATTTAATTATTTGACATCTTTACTGTAGGATATCAGACCGAATCAGACAATCTAAGTTTTGGTCAAAACATGGTTGAAACATTAGGAGCGCAAAATTCCACAAGAGGCCCAAGACAACAGGATGTCATAAATCAGACCCTAGCCAGTCTGAAGCAAGCCTAAACCACTCTTTCACAGAACAGATTTCAACATTAAAACAAAGGAACACTTATTGACCATTCCAAGGAGATTGTCAATTTTGGGGGCAAGTTATTAAGAATAATGGTCAAAAGAGATGCACAGCGTGACTGTCACATGGAAACATGTGATAGTGATCACAAGCTCTTCGGATTGACTTCTCCCCCCACCTCACGACAGAGAACAGTCTAAAACATTCCATACAGATATTTTAACCTCTCTGGTCTTCACAGAATGTATCCTTACGTCCACAGAATGCACGAGGAGCTGTGGTCTGGTTAAAGTTTTAGACGGCACTCGAGGTCGGACTCGGAGACGCGGCGTTAGGCAAAACTTAACTCAGAACACGAAACACGGAAAAGAAAATAAACTAAAGTAAAGAAATAGAAGTAAAGGTTGACGAGACTAGGTGGCGTTTCTACTCATGGTTTTGGAGGAGCTGGCGTGTAAGCCAGAGCACGCTCAAAAGCGCTAAGAAGCGCTGGCTAAAAAGCATATAACTAAAAAGCATGACTAGAAGCGAAAAGCTAAAAGCTAGACGCAAAAAGCAAAGTTTGATGGTGTCCTGAGTATTTAAACCAGGCTGTTTAACACACCCCAAATGGTGT
>NW_015505667.1:183433-192287 GCF_001515645.1 Sinocyclocheilus grahami
GTCCTTTTAGTTCATTTTGGTGCATGGAAAGGCAGTTTCTGTGCCATTCTGTGAATGTATGTGAATGTATGAAGACCTGAGATTAAGAGGTCTGTAAGGAATCTCTGAAAGTCTGTTCTTTGTTAGAGTTGGGGGAAGTCAATCTACAGGGCTCGTGATTGTGTTTACTATCACGTGAGGGTCATGCTGTCATCTCTTTGACCATTTAATCTTGATTACTTGCCCTAAAATTGACAATCTCCTTCCTGAGTTGTTATGATCAGTGTGTTCCTTTTGTGTTAATGTTGAAAGCTGTTCTGTGAAAGAGTTGGTTAGGCTTGCTTCAGACTGGCTAGTGCTAGGGTCTGATTTATGAACATCCTGTTGTCTTGGGCCTCTGTGGAATTCAGCTCCTCATGTTTCAACCATGTTTTCACCAAATCTTAGATTGTCTGATTCAGTCTGATATCCTACACATAATCCATATAAATGTAACCAAAGAAAAATGGAACAGATAAATATTCCATAGAGCTAAATGTATTTTATATATTTGTGTGTGCCTGGCCAAAAAATAAAAAATAATTCACTGTCTGTATTTAAATAAGCTAATACTTAGGACTGAATCATTTTTGCAGTGATTAATATGTTTCTGGCATGTTGTATGTTTGGCAACAATTCTTCTAACCCTAACTGGTGCAGTGTGTAGCTTTTTATTCCACAAACAACTGTGCCTGAAGACGTACCCATGTACATATATTACAGGGTGACTATATATGTGTGTGTACTGTATGCATGTATGTATGTATGTATGTCATATGAATAATTTTCGGGTATTGGGTAGGTTTAGGGTTGGGTTTGGTGTTGGGCATATTTCCAACACGATAGAGCATTAACTTTTAGCGACAGTCCCCGGATATTTGAATTCTGAATTGCCTCAATACGTACCTGAAGAAACGCAATAAAAATACAGCAATACGTACCTATATCAACGTAATAAAAACGTGCCAGGGTTGACGTATTGAACCCGTGTTTTAGCACCACTCAGTGGACATTTCTCTTTGAAACTGCAGCGAAACGTGCAGTAAGGTATGTAAAAACGATGTTGCAGAAATGTACGCAGAGGTACGTATTTTTTTGAGACTGGGTTGCTTTAATTCATGTACAGTTTGAAACTTCACAAAAGTGAGTAAATAATGACAGAATGTTAATTTTAGGATGAATTATTCATTTGGTTCAATTAGACTGAATCAATTACTTAGATTTTCCTCCCCAAAAGCGAAATGTACATGCAGACTCGTTCTTGGCCTGGACCCAGTTGGATCTCTGCATCTATCTTGGCTTGAAGGGATAATTAAGCAGCGTTTGGTCTGAAAACTCATTCATTATGCAGTATGAAGCTGATGTGTTCATTAGATGGTGTTATTATTATTTTAAAGGGTAACCCGGCCGTGACAACAGAAGCAGCTTGAAGGTCTTTAATCATGTTTGTTGGTTTGGTTGGAGGTGGTCTGGCAAGCGTTCAAAGAACTTGGGACCCGAAACGGTCTGTCTTTGTCTTCCAAGACATTTAATGTTTGCTTTGGCTCCTCTGAAGATCCTCTGTGTGTTGAGGTGGGACATTTCAGTGTGACACACTTTTATATTAGTCTGGCAAAGCTGATAATGACAGACTAGATGAAGATAAAGGTTACAAAGACCCACCTCGTTCCCTCAGTCTGGCTTAAACTATCAGAAACCGTTCTGTGGGATGAGCTTGGATTGAGATGTATTGAGTTGCTTGTTTAGCTCCTGTTAAGCCAATGACTGTGTCTCATTCCACTCCTTAGTTCCCTATGATGTGAATTAGGATGTTATGAATGGAAATTTATTTTTTGACTTTTGAGATACTTCATTTCAGGTGTTAAAAGGTACAGTATGGTAACTGATTATGCCATTGTGAAATCATATTATATAATCCAATATTTATCATGAAAAAAAATAATGAAATGCTGGTGAATTTGAATTATAATCAAATTAAATAATAATAATAATAATACTAATAATAATATATAAGTTTCATTAAATCCTAGATATTTTTTTTTATGGTATCAAAGAATATAAGCAATTGTTTTATTAAAATAATTATTCAATAAAACCAAGAAATGCTAGTTAATAATGCATATATTATATAATCAAATAAAATAATTGTTAATGCTAATGATAAATATAATATTTAATCAAATTTGTTTTATTAAAATGATTCAATTAAGTCATGACATTCTAGTATAATATAATAAATGGCATATAATCAAATACAAAGTTTCATTAAATTATATTATGTAATCAAATAAAAAATTATAATTTCATAAATGATTGAATGCTAGTTAATATTAATTTTAATATTGAATCAAAATAATTATTTGTTTTATTAAAATAATTTAATAAAATCATGAAATGCTAGTTAATTTTAAATATTATATTACAGTATATAATCAAAGTATTTTTTTATTAAAAAACTGCCCAAACTTACTTACTTATTTATTTATTCTTTACATTCATATGGAGCAGATACATTGTAGTGATTTTGACAATGGGGCTGCTCTGTATTTTCCAGCTCCCTGTAGTACATTTACTACTGAACAAGAGAGCAGAGTGAGACAGATACAACAGAACTTCTAGAACAATAGAGGCTGGTTTGTGTTTTCTCCTCTTCTAATAGACAGAAACATGGTGTCCTGATCAGCTGCACAGTAAAGCAACACACCACTTTTATTGGTTGCTTTGCTTCTATTTGTATTGCATCAGCCTTGTTCACACTGGAATCTAATTTTCCCCAAACCCCAGTTTGCATAGTTGTAGCGAATCAGCTCATGGGGAAATATGAATAATTAACCATAACTAGTTATAATTAACTATTCATATTTTAGATCCACTGTAGATATTTAGCTGACCACTCAGGGTCAACTGTCTTGTCAATTCTAAGACGTTAATTTCCTGGTTAAGGGAAATAACTTTCTTACTGTACAATTCTATAAGCTTGTAACGTAAATCTGCATGATTATTGACTCGTGTTTTAAGCATTAATATATTTGGATTGACTGATTGTGGTATTTCACTTTCAGAGAGGACAGACAAATAATGTTATGCTCAAAATATTGTGCCGCAGCTGGTTAGGACAGTGAATGGAAGAAAGGGTTAGCGTAGTGTTGATTCACCCTGAAATAATAGGGTTATTCTGTGTCAACTCAACCAGAGGTCACCGGCTCAAATTTGCGATTTTGTTAATATATATTTTTTTTTCTGTAGAAAGACAAACATATATAGCGATGAAACCCAAGATGTTAAATGTCACAGATGTTTATTTATTGATGTTGCAGTTTTATATAGGAAAGAAAGATTATATAAGAAAGAATATGTATGGCACATAGACAGGTGTGTTCTATGCAGTTGAGCTGATAGAAAAAAAAGAGAGATACATTTCTAGTTTCAACATTATTTGTTCTTCAGATATTTATCTTTGAAAGAAAAAAACGTATCAGCTGCATGCAAAGTGACCCACATTGGGTTTTTGACCACTGAAAATGTGAACTGTTTACCAATTTGCTCATGGAGCCGCATTAAGATATCCATATCTCTTGGACTGAACTATTGAAGGCCTTTAAAATGAAGATACTAAAAGGAAATAATCTAAACGGATATTAAGATATATTTAATACTACTTGAGTTATAGGCATGCAAACTAAAGGCAATAAACTTAACAAAAAACAAGACATTTTACCATTTTTGAACTGCCACCATTGGCATAAAGTGAAACAGAGATTGCTGAAGTCAACAGATTTTACTAAAAGACCTACCAATCTCTGTGTAAAAATAAAAATAATGATGCTGCCAGTGTTCTAAAGTCATTTTTACACCCCAGTAAACTGGCTCCAAATCTCAGGTGAAAATTGATCCTCTATAAAATTGGATTACTCAGTAAATACACATCTGTGACTTTTAATATTTTGGCTTTCATCATTCTGTATGTTTGCCTTTCTACAGAAAAAAATTCAAATAAATTAACAAAATCAAAAATTTGAGTAGGGGAAGTTTCTGCAATTTGGTTGATTTAATACAGAATGACCCAATAGGGTGACACTCATAATAACATGATTATGTCAAAATAAAATGCAAAATCACACAAAAAAATTAAAAATTAAAATAAATAAAAAAAAACTGACCATTTAATGTTTTGCAAATTAACAAGCATATTTTGCTCCAAATTCACATCTGTAATTTTTGTTTAATTTAATTTAGCCTATTCTCTAATTCTCACTACATTCACAATGTATTACATTAATATAATAATAATAATAATAATAATAATAATAATAATAACATCAGCTTAGGCAGTACAACAAAATTATCAGATGTATAATTCATTTAAAGTTTAAGTTTTTCATATTACTGTAATGAGAATTCGTTTTAAAATGTTTTTATTTTATTTTATTTTATTTTTCCCCATTCTCTATTATAATTCTCATTACATTCACATTATTACATTTGTTTAAATATATATTTTTTCACATTACAGACATTGATTGATTGATTGATTGATTTAGTGGGGAAATTAGCTTAATTTTTGATGTCTTAAAAATATTAAAGTAATAGTAGCCTTAATTTGCATTAAGAAATATATAATATCTTTTAGTAGTGAAACTGTATGAACCAGATCAATGCTTCTGTTGAACTCCAGCTCGCTGCTTTTCTCTTAATAATGCGGTAATAGAGCACCTGAGCAAGATCTATAAAGATAGTTTAACATCCCAACATGTGCCTGAGTCCCAGGCTTGGTTTAGCAGTAGCGGATGAGGCTGGACTCCAAGCACCTCTTGTGAAGTCACTGATGTGGAGCTGCTTTTGATGAGCACGTATCTGATGGCGGATCGATTGGCTGCAGAACTCACAGCGCTATCGAACACGGCTCCTGCGACGTGCGAAAGCAACCTGCAGTTGATTAGTCATGGAATTAGCAGAGAGCTCAGGTTTCCCCGTCTCGGCCAGCAATGCATGACGAAAATTTCTTTGCGGTTCTTAAACGAGTCGGAGTGCTCTCTGGTTTTCACCATCCCATCATTCTCTCCAGGGCCACACTACATGATAAATTACTTATTGGGTGGCCACTGACAAAAGTCTCCACACACCAGTCAGGCAATAAACAACAATGATTATTGATTTTTCTATGCTCCTCGCCACAAAACAAAATGAACCAATATGACATGTGGTTTGTCGGGACTGGCTTCAGGTGCTGCGAACGGTGTGGGCTATCAAAGAGAGTAGCACATCATCTCTGTCGGCTGTAAATTAGGCTTGTGCTGTTTTCGCGAGGTGCTGGAGGTGAGCGTGCTGGCAGAGAGGCTCTCGACAGGCCGCGGGACCCACCATATGGCAGTGGCCATATGCAAGATATCCCTGTGGCCAGGTAGACTAATGAATACCATGGAGAGTAGTTCCAAGTTTTTTTGGCCTGACTTTGTTCACTGGGCATAATCAGATCCCATGGCTGGTTTTGCCGCAGTATGAAATCTCTATCCTGCTATTCTTTTCAGAGTAGTGTCAACTACCTTCCATATTGTTCCCAGAGGGTTTGCATGATCAAATCAATTCCCATGACATTTTCCACTTATCCAGGGAAAATATTCACTACCAGGTCAGGAAAATATAGTGATGTTTTCACCACAAAACATTTTTTTTTTTACTTTTATATTATCTATCTATCTATCTATCTGCCCATCCGTCCATCCGTCCGTCCATGCATCCATCTATTATTAGGTTTATGGTTTAGTATTTTTATTAAATATTTAAAATATATATTTTAATTGTTAACAATATATTATTATATTAGGTAATATTTACGTGTGTGTGATATTTAAATCATTTTATTTATATTACAGTTTTTCTCAGTCGCTTTGGTGCATTTCTCAGATCAGAAATTCAATTTTCAAAACTACTTGTTCATCATCTAGTCACTCGTGCACATCATAAAAGCAGTTTCTCATTCTTTTGAACAAGTCGCGATTGCTTTGGTACATTCATGCAATTGATTATGTACATTTGTCTGTGGTTTCCTACATTATCAGTTGCTATGTCATGTTGCTCAAAATGTATTATATAGTTCTCTGTGTAATAGTCTTACCCCTCAGGACATCTAGTTATTAGTTCATCGTATAAGTCATTAAATGCAAAATGGTTGATCTAGTTGTCATAAACTGTCAAGCATATTTTCTACACATTTCGATTAGACTTTTTGTAAATTTCCCATGAATTGTGGTGGTGAATCTTGACTTTCAATAATGAAGAGAAATGTAGATCATGCCAATGATAAACCAGTTCTCTGAAATAGCTCAAAGCTGCATCTCATGAACCGTCAATTGGAAAGCATAGACAAAGGATACCGCACTAGTTACAAATTCTGACATTCGATGAACATCCAGGAAATTGTCAGGATCAACTGCTGAGAGGAGGAATAGATTCCTCCTCTCAGCTGTTGATCCTGATAATTTCCTGGATGTTCATCCATAAGGACACATGGTGGAAGGGTACAGAGGCAAAACAGAGGAAAAGGCCAAGGACATAGGAGCATATCAGATGAAATAAGGGCCACTGTGGACCGTGTTGGCAATCATTACCTTACAATGGCTGAGGTGGGTTTCCTGTGTTTGCCTTTGTAATTTTGTATTTTAGCCTTTGTGCCCATATTTATTTTTATTTTCTATATCACAGTAACGTTGTAATGTGTTTTTTACTAGTAAAAAGGGTAACTGTGAATCCTGTCCAGTCTCTTTCAATCAATACACTACTTAAATACAGTATAAGGACACATGGTGGAAGGGTACAGAGGCAAAACAGAGGAAAAGGCCAAGGACATAGGAGCATATCAGATGAAATAAGGGCCACTGTGGACCGTGTTGGCAATCATGACCTTACAATGGCTGAGGTGGGTTTCCTGTGTTTGCCTTTGTAATTTTGTATTTTAGCCTTTGTGCCCATATTTATTTTTATTTTCTATATCACAGTAACGTTGTAATGTGTTTTTTACTAGTAAAAAGGGTAACTGTGAATCCTGTCCAGTCTCTTTCAATCAATACACTACTTAAATACAGTAGTGTGTAAATTTGTACATTTGAAATGGATATATGGCATACATAAGAAGTGCAGCTTTCTGCATTTCAATACAATAACTGTCATCCAAACTGTTCCCATAGTTTATATCAGGTACAGTTTTTCTCAGTCGCTTTGGTGGATTTCTTAAATAATCCTTAATATTTGCAAAGTATGTGCATTTCTCAAAACAATTCGTACAAACAGTACCACAAAATGGATTACCTGCAAAAGCTTACTCAAAATCTTTAGTTCATCTTTCAAAAGTAAGTATTTATGTCAATGAACATATCAGTGCCATCAGAATGAAAAGTCTTTTTGTCATTGTTCACAAACAAGATAGTCAAAATGCTTAGTCATGTTGTCAATATAACAGTGCACTCGGTTAGTATTACCTCGGTTAGTTTTACCTGATGTAAACTATGGCAACAGTTTGGATGACAGTTACTGCAGAAGGCTGCACTTCTTATGTATGCCATATATCTATTTCAAAAATTCAAATGTAGACATGTATGTGGGATATTGACTGAAAGAGACTGGATAGGATTCATAGTTACACTTTACTAGTCTGAAAAAAAAAAAAACCTTACAACACCATTGTGGTATAGAAAATAAATATGAGCTTTGCATTTGCATGCAGCTCTATGAGGAATTGCAGTGTCGGCCCACATATTCTCATCTACATCACAACGAATATCTTCCCTTGTAATGCAATGTGGAATTGGAGTCAAGTGAACCATCTCCCAACTTCATGTATGTGGATGAGACTGGCTTCAACCTGTCCAAAAGCAGAAGGCGTAGTTGAAATGTCATCGGCTACAGAGCTACTGTTGATTTACCAGGCCAACGGTGAGGAAATATCCATTGTCAGAATTTGTAACTCTTGTGTTGTCCTCTGGCTATGCTTTCCAATTGAAGGTTCATGAGATGCACCTTTGAGCTATTTCAAAGAACTGGTTTATCATTAGCTGATCTACATTCTCTTCATTATTGAAAGTCAAGATTCACCTGCACAATGCAAATTGACACAAAGTGTAATAAACTGTCAAGCATATTTTCTACACATTTCTATGACAACTAGATCAACCATTTTGCATTTAATGACTTATATGATGAACTAATGACTAGATGTTTTTGGCGGGGTGGGGGGATTGTTGCACAGATAACTATTTAATGCATGTTGAGCAACATGACATTAGCAACTGATAATGTAGGAAACCGCAGATAAATGTACATAATTGCATGAATGTCCCTGTTACGGGGCTGACGAGACGAGAGGCGTGCGGATCCATGTTAAAGCTTTTATTCACAAGAGACGTGGTCAAAAAACACAGGCAGGGTCGAACAACAGCAAACAGGTATGGCACAGGCAAGACAAATAATATTCCTTGGGCTAGCTTGGGTCTACGATCGGCGAACAGTATCCAGAGGGCTTGACAAGAGGGGTAATCCAGTAAACACAGGCAGAAGGTCAGGAAACAGACAACAAGGCAACACGGAAAGACTAGACTAAGAATAAAACTACAAATGGGAAAAGGAATGGCTCAGTAATGTAGCTATCGCTAGAGGAGAGATAAACGCTAAACTAAACTAGAGACTAAACGGAAACACGGAAAGGCTCGGTAAAGCAGCTAACAGCTAAACGCAGAACAATACTCGGCGATCGGAGCAGGAACTGAGTGGATGTTATGTAGTGTGTGTGATTCGTCTCAGGTGAGCGTGTGATTAGTGAAATGGTGCATGGGAAATGTAGTCC
>NW_015505667.1:192374-209245 GCF_001515645.1 Sinocyclocheilus grahami
GGCCCGGATTCGTGACAGGGCCCCCCCCCCCCCCCAAGGAGCGGCTTCCAGACGCTCCAAACAGTATACCATCCAGGAGGGCGGTGGAGCGGAGGCGGAACAGGGGGAGGAATGGAGGGCCAGGTCCACGTGGAAGTGGAGAGACCAGGGACTGAGGCAGGACCGGCAGAGCAGGGAGCCAGGGCGGAGCCGGCAGTACAGGTGGAGCTGAGGACCACCACAGCAGAGCAGATGGGACCGAAGATCCCCACAGCGGAGCAGAAGACAATCAGAGCAGAACAGAAGATCTCCACAGCGGAGCAGATGTCCACCAGAGCAGGACAGAAGACCACCAGACCGGAGCAGACGGAGTAGAAGACCACCAGACCAGAGCAGACAGAGTAGAAGACCTCCAGAGCGGGACAGAAGACCACCAGGCTGGAGTGGATACCCATGGAAGAGACTGGGATCTAGGGAAAACTGAGACACATGAGACAGACAGAGCATTTATGGCCTCAAGGGCCAAGGAAGGGAACACAAAAAGTTAATTAGCAGGCTCATTGACTGAAACTGAACATCCGGAAGGTTTAACAACAGACTCAACAGAAGCATTTAGACAGACAGACAGCTCAGATTTAGATTCCTTGACAGAGACATAGAGGGAAACTAGACTGGCTGGTAGTTCTGGGATGGTCTTTATGGCAGTGACAGGGTTGACGGGAAAGACATGGGGGGCATTAATAGTCTCTGGGCTCATGACAGGCAGGGTTAAGGGTTCAAAGGCAGGT
This sequence comes from Sinocyclocheilus grahami, assembly GCF_001515645.1. Taxonomy (NCBI): domain Eukaryota; kingdom Metazoa; phylum Chordata; class Actinopteri; order Cypriniformes; family Cyprinidae; genus Sinocyclocheilus; species Sinocyclocheilus grahami. The sequence continues at coordinate 193,142 of NW_015505667.1, forward strand.
TTTTGGGCTTAGGCAGAGAGATCACAGACAGCCTCCATAGCCATGACAGGACAGGACGAGGATTCGCCGACGGCCTCCATAGCCGTGACAGGACAGGCAAAGAGTTCACAGACAGCCTCCGTATCCGTGACAGGACAGGACGAGGATTCGCAGACGGCCTCCATAGCCATGACAGGACAGGCAAAGAGTTCACAGACAGCTGCCATAGCCGTGACAGGACGAGGATTCACAGACGGATACTACTGACACCTCTGGAGGTTCTACAGCAGTACCATCAGGAAATAGGGAGAGTTCATTAACGGTTCCTTCGACTACGACATGACAGGCTGAGAGTGCCTTGCTGGGCGCCACCACCGTACAAGGAGTTGAAGCGAGCGCCGCCGCCTCGGGAGGTTCTGCAGCACACACCGCCACCTCTGGAGAAGCTGCAGCGGGCACCATCGCCTCTGGGGAAACAGCAGCAAACTCCACTACCTTGGGAGGTTCTGCAGCATCAGCCGCCACCGCTGGAAACATCATAGTAGGCACCGCTGTTTCAAGAGTCTCAGTGGTGGTGTATGCAACCCACACACTCCATAAAGCGATCCCCATTATGGGAAGCGCTACCGACAGGGGAATAGGTTCAGGAACAGGAGGGCTAGAGTGAGTGGGTTTGGGGATACCAGCTGCGCGTGCAGCCACCAATGATGGGTCCTCCACACTGGATGCCTGTCTGGGATACTGAGGAACAGTCCCTGAGGGTCTGGGTGCCACAGACAGGAAGAGACAGGACTCTGAGTGAACAGACGTGATGTGTCGTGACTCTAGATGATCAGCTGTGATGTGACATGATTCATGAAGATCAACTGTGACTTGATGTGACTCAGAAAGAGCAGTTGTGACTTGACTTAACTCATGAAGATCCACTGTGACTTGACTTGAATTTTGAAGATCGGCCGTGACTTGACTTGACTCATGACGATCAACTGTGACCTGACTTGACTCATGACGATCAGCTGTGACTTGACTTGACTTATGACAATCAGCTGTGACTTGACTTGACTTATGACGATCAACTGTGACTTGACTTGCCTCATGAAGATCTGCTGTGAGTTGACTTGACTCAGGAGGATCAATTGTTACTTGACTTGACTCATGACGAACAACTGTGACTTGACTTGACTCCTGAAGATCTGTTGTGACTTGACTTGATTCAGGATTGGCAGCTGTGACATAACGGGGCGCTGTTGTGTCCGCTATTTTGCGATCATGCTCCACTGTCGCCACCATTTTGTGAGTGTGATCTAGTGTGGGGGCCATTACACAAGTGAGTTCGGGGTCGCGTTCCTCCGCGATACCCACAGTGAATGAAGAGTTAACACACAGCAGAACGTAGTCCATAAACTGACTTAGAGATGAACGCGGACCCTCGTGAGTGAGTTTAGACTTTAGTGGTTGATTAATGTCCTCACAGAAAAAGTTTATCAAAACGCAGTCCGGGAAATCAGAGTAATAAGCAAAGTGTAAATGCTCTTGAATATAGTCCTTGAGCAATTGTGTGCCCTGCTTGAGGGCTAATAACAATCTTGCAATGTCCATACCTGACCAATGTTCACTTGAAAAGCCACTGGATACTTGTGTGGCCGAGTATTCTTTTACAGGGCTGACGAGACGAGAGAAAAACTGTAATACTAACAGAGTGCACTGTTATATTGACAACATGACTTAGCATTTTGACAATCTTGTTTGTGAACAATGACACAAGGACTTTTCATTCTGATGGCACTGATATGTTCATAGGCATAAATAATTTTGAGAGATGAACTAAATATTTTGAGTAAGTTACAGGCTTTTGCAGGTTATCCATTTTGTGGTGCTGTTTGTATGAATTGTTTTGAGAAATGCACATACTTCTTTGCAAATATTAAGGATGATTCGAGAAATGCACTAAAGCGACTGAGAAAAATTGTATTTAATGTTAATGTTTTTATATTTAATGTTATTATTATTTTGTTTCATTTTATTTATCAACTACTTTATGAAAATGTTTTTTTTTATTTTGTCACAAAGTGTCAGAAAAATATATCACTCCTCAAAAACAATTCATAATTTTAATTTCAGTTTGACTTTGGAGATGAAGATAAATAATGAAATTGTAGTTAGTAGTAGTAGAAACAAGATTTTGGATCCCTTTTTTCTTCTCTATTTACTACTTCTCTTTTTATATATTTATATAATTTCAATTTAATAGTATTTTTTTACCACTATATACAGTGGGTACGGAAAGTATTCAGACCCCCTTAAATTTTTCACTCTTTGTTATATTGCAGCCATTTGCTAAAATCAATTGTTAATTTTTTTTCCTGTGGCGAATGGTGACTTTTTTAACCAGGTATGCTGAGTGATAAGACTTGTTTAAGACTTGATAAGTTTTTAGGACACACAAAAGGGATCACAGATGACAAATAAGAAAGAATAAGATTTAAAAGTATGCACATTTCCTACCTTATTTGTAAATTAAATTCATCTCCAATCCTTCTTCTATCGTTTCAGGTTTATCCATTGTTATTCGAATGGAAGAAAAATATAGCTGGTTTTCCAAGTAAAAACCGCCAAATAAGGTTTACACGTAGTTATGTTATGATACCTAATCAGAGGGTGGGGAGATGGGGGAATCCCCCGGTCTATATGTCTCTCTGCATCAGCTAAATTATTTGCTTATTCACAGTGAATAGGAGTTAAAACTCCCACCCGGGTGACATAACAGACCAAGGCAAAATACCCAAAAGTATTTAAAATATTGCAAAGTAACATTGCAACCTTGCAAACAATAATAAAATCAGAGAAGGACTTCAACTGTAAGCGACATGAGCATACGCACGTTTTTATAAACCTTTTTTTTTATTCACCGCTTAGGCAATAACGTTGACAATAACGTATATCTTCAACATACGTAGTCTATGACCAACCATTTAAGTTAAGGGGATTTTTAAAATTTGCTTTGCTTGAGAAAATAAAAATATACAGTTAGTGTTTTTTTTTTATTTTTTTAGTCGAGTTGTTTTTGCATCAAACACAATGTAATTTTCAGCAATCGAGATTTGGCAGCAACAGCTAATTTTTCCGCTTGGGTGAGGTCTTTGCGAACAGCTTACCTCGCACATTAAATCTGCCGCAGACCAGCAAATCACTGAGAACGCGCTATATATGGAGGACCAAACCTGCAGAAATTAAAAATAAATAAATAAGCAAAATAATAAATAAATGTTTGTATAAATACACATATTCTTGTTTAAATATATATATATATATATATATATATAAATAATTAAACGTGTGATTACATAAATAAAATAAATTGGTGGCCAAATGGAAAATGTTTAAGGAAATGCTAAACTCATCCTAACTGTTTTCTTTTAATCACTAATTTATTTCTGAATGTATTTCCGCATTTATTTTTCCTCTGCACAACATACTAATGAGAGGGTGTCAAACATGGACTTGGTTTCTTATGTTTGAGCCCATTCGGTAGTGAAATAAACAACATATTTATATATGATTTGACAGTTTCTTTTAATAAATATCAAAAATCTAAAAGGTTTGCATTATAACTGAGAACTACATGAGCACTTCACAGTTGGTTGTGTTACTGTAAGTAATTTTCCTCAAATGCTATTGAAGTTAGAAAAGTGTATACCAATGTCATATGTAACTTTAGAGACGGTCCCTAGATTTGCGAATATCGAATGCCGGGAAATGACACCTCTGGCCATTCCGTTGGGTCGTTTGTAAAGTCACTGATACTGAACGGACAATACGGCTCAGTTTTTCTATGTATCTTGCTCAGTTGAATGGCAAAAGTGACTTTACTAGGCTATACTGAATTTACACCATGCATTTTCTGTCAGCGGGAAAGCCGCATCCCCAGCTATCACAAGACCCGACCAAGTCCATAGCATGTAAAAATAAATGCGTAACTACATTCAGAAATAAATTAGTGCTAAAACAGTTAGGATGAGTTTAGCATTTCCTTAAACATTTTCCATTTGGCCACCAATTTATTTTATTTATTTGCCTATATTTCATCACACGTTTAATTATTTATATACGTATTTAAACAAGAATATGTGTATTTATACACACATATATTTATTTACGTATTTATTTATTTATATACACATTTATTTGTGTATTTATTTATTTTTAATTTCTGCAGGTTTGGTCCTCCATAGCTATAATCCTGACGATTCATAGCAACAGAGCGGCGGTGAGAAAGCTGCGGAGAATCCGCTCTAAGAAAGAATAAGATTTAAAAGTATGCACATTTCCTACCTTATTTGTAAATTAAATTCATCTCCAATCCTTCTTCTATCGTTTCAGGTTTATCCATTGTTATTCGAATGGAAGAAAAATATAGCTGGTTTTCCAAGTAAAAACCGCCAAATAAGGTTTACACGTAGTTATGTTATGATACCTAATCAGAGGGTGGGGAGATGGGGGAATCCCCCGGTCTATATGTCTCTCTGCATCAGCTAAATTATTTGCTTATTCACAGTGAATAGGAGTTAAAACTCCCACCCGGGTGACATAACAGACCAAGGCAAAATACCCAAAAGTATTTAAAATATTGCAAAGTAACATTGCAACCTTGCAAACAATAATAAAATCAGAGAAGGACTTCAACTGTAAGCGACATGAGCATACGCACGTTTTTATAAACTTTTTTTTTTATTCACCGCTTAGGCAATAACGTTGACAATAACGTATATCTTCAACATACGTAGTCTATGACCAACCATTTAAGTTAAGGGGATTTTTAAAATTTGCTTTGCTTGAGAAAATAAAAATATACAGTTAGTGTTTTTTTTTTATTTTTTTAGTCGAGTTGTTTTTGCATCAAACACAATGTAATTTTCAGCAATCGAGATTTGGCAGCAACAGCTAATTTTTCCGCTTGGGTGAGGTCTTTGCGAACAGCTTACCTCGCACATTAAATCTGCCGCAGACCAGCAAATCACTGAGAACGCGCTATATATGGAGGACCAAACCTGCAGAAATTAAAAATAAATAAATAAGCAAAATAATAAATAAATGTTTGTATAAATACACATATTCTTGTTTAAATATATATATATATATATAAATAATTAAACGTGTGATTACATAAATAAAATAAATTGGTGGCCAAATGGAAAATGTTTAAGGAAATGCTAAACTCATCCTAACTGTTTTCTTTTAATCACTAATTTATTTCTGAATGTATTTCCGCATTTATTTTTCCTCTGCACAACATACTAATGAGAGGGTGTCAAACATGGACTTGGTTTCTTATGTTTGAGCCCATTCGGTAGTGAAATAAACAACATATTTATATATGATTTGACAGTTTCTTTTAATAAATATCAAAAATCTAAAAGGTTTGCATTATAACTGAGAACTACATGAGCACTTCACAGTTGGTTGTGTTACTGTAAGTAATTTTCCTCAAATGCTATTGAAATTAGAAAAGTGTATACCAATGTCGTATGTAACTTTAGAGATGGTCCCTAGATTTGCGAATATCGAATGCCCGGAAACGACACCTTTGGCCATTCCGTTGGGTCGTTTGTAAAGTCACTGATACTGAACGGACAATACGGCTCAGTTTTTCTATGTATCTTGCTCAGTTGAATGGCAAAAGTGACTTTACTAGGCTATACTGAATTTACACCATGCATTTTCTGTCAGCGGGAAAGCCGCATCCCCAGCTATCACAAGACCCGACCAAGTCCATAGCATGTAAAAATAAATGCGTAACTACATTCAGAAATAAATTAGTGCTAAAACAGTTAGGATGAGTTTAGCATTTCCTTAAACATTTTCCATTTGGCCACCAATTTATTTTATTTATTTGCCTATATTTCATCACACGTTTAATTATTTATATACGTATTTAAACAAGAATATGTGTATTTATACACACATATATTTATTTACGTATTTATTTATTTATATACACATTTATTTGTGTATTTATTTATTTTTAATTTCTGCAGGTTTGGTCCTCCATAGCTATAATCCTGACGATTCATAGCAACAGAGCGGCGGTGAGAAAGCTGCGGAGAATCCGCTCGGCCGGAAGCAACAGTAACTGACGTAGATTTACAGAAAATTACTGACGTTTGGCAAAATAAATAATTTTACATACTTATTCCTAACTCTTTAAGCTTTAAGTTACATTTCAAATGACAAGGGATCAATTTATAATCATGTTTATATGAATTATCCCGTGAACTTATTCTCTCAGATGGCCTGGGTATGCAGAGCATTCGCATCTTATATGGACGGAAAGCCACTGATATATATATATATATATATATATATACATACATATATAAATATTTATAAGAAAGTGGTAATAAGCCGTGAAAATCAATCTAATCTGCATAAAATCTCTATCTGATGAAGCCTTTTCTCCAAGAATAGTGAGTTGCAGTGTTGTATTTCTGTTTGACTGTGATCATAACGTAATGAAACATGACAATTCTGTATGCCCAGATAAACTTCACAGAGTGAAAAATTCATTTCAAAAGCCACATACAAGCAGGAAAAAAAACGACAGGTAAAAGCAAGCCATTCCCTTGGTTTTAAAAACCCCATCTCAGTTTGAATCCAGGGGGAGGTCTGAAGATGAAGAGCTACAACAGTTTGTCTTCTGTTTAGCAATATAATTCCATCATCAATTACTTCCATTTACTCACTAAAAGCTCATTTGTTTTACACTACAATCAAACACTCATTATGTGAAATGTAATTACTGCCAGCTTGAGTCAAGATTCAATTGTAATGACAGAACTACAGATGCTTCCTTCTCCTCCAATCCTTCCCAAAGCAAACAATAGACACTTTTCTGTTCCCGCAATGTCTTTTTGTTTGGCTTTGTTTTCTCAGAGCTTATTTAACTTTACACTACATCACTGTATTTTCAAAGTGACGGCCGTATCTCTAATTAGATTCATTGGCTCCACTTGAAGGCCTCTCCATTGATGAATTGCACAGCTTATGAAATTAGGCAGATTGTGTGGAAATTGGCCCCATACATGTTAAAGTGAAACAAATAGCTGTCGTTTAATGGACGACAGGCGGTCTATGTGACCCACGAACAGGGCTGATCTCATATCTGGATCTCATCAGCATTGTAAGCATGCATTACACTATATCTAGGCTTCGATACGAGTTAAACTTTATCCAAAATCAGAAGTCTCTGTGATGAACTTGTGTGTTATGTGTGTTACTAATGCTCAAGTTAAGTTTGTTTAACTCAAAGTAGAGGAATAATATAATATATACATTTGTACATGTCCAGTAGCATGCAGAATTGGTTTTAGTGGCCATGGGGTCTTTCTGATATGTTTATGCACTAATAAATAAAATATTGCATGCTGTTAAATGTACCTGTGGTTGTGTAGACCTAGATTTTTCAAACATGCTGTCTGTTAGCAAACAAAATCTCAGATTTTAGTTGGACCTAGTTGGTTGGTAAGCTGGTTTGGTTGGGTTTGAGCAGGAATGGTGAAAACATACAGATTCTCTTCATTCACTAACATGATATTATTGTACCTCAGCATTTAATCTTACTGTCAGGTTTGATGTTGAATCTTTTGATGGAGAGAGCATGTTAATTTGCACTGTATTGTCACGACTGCTACGGTGAGGTGCGAGGAGACGAGGAGACATAGGAGTTACACCACACGAGAGTCTTTAATAATCGAAATCACAGGGAAAACAAGCCACGCAGGAGACACACATATCACCGATTGACGTATAACACCAGACAGGAAACATAACTCCATAGCATACTCCAAGAAGGGAAGGTCTTTACGGGCAAGGGAGGTAAACTTAGAGGTGAGGGGATCCATGGGGAACACAACAGAAACAAAAAACACTGTATAAAACACGAAAACAAAACGGAGGGGAATCACGCCACTTTGTAGGTCCGGTGTTCTGTCACGACTGCTACGGTGAGGAGACAAGGAGATGTAGGAGTTACAACACACAAGAGTTTTTAATAATTCAAATCACAGGGAAAAAAGGGCACGCAGGAGACACACATAGCACCAATTGACATATAACACCGGGCAGGAAACAAGGGGCAGAACACACTTTAAACACTGAACTAAACGAGGGAATTAATGAGACACACCTGAGATCAATCAAACACAATCGGAACAGGAACAGGAAAATAACCAAATATGTCACACACAAGGGAAAACTAGGTCAATGGGAGCACATGGGGAGTAAAACACAGACAGACAGTCCATATTCCTGACATGTATAAACTGATGTGTTTTTTTTTTTGTGAGTGTGTGTTTTTTTTTTTGCCTTTGGTGCTGACGGTAAAGTCCTTTCTAAACCTACAGTCGCTGAATGCATTTTTGATGTGCAATAACTGGTTTGATTCACTGCTGTTTTGGCAACATTGTATTTATTTATTTATTGATGTTGTTGTTGATAGTACATACTAGTTGTGTGTGCATCAGCAGAAGCCATTTTAATAAATGTAATCCCTCTTGTAATCACCATATTTTAAATGCATCCTTAATCTGACTAGTGTGGATGTCCATTGCTTTGCTCCTCAATGCTGCTGACGACTAGCACAAATCCAGAGAAAGTTATGACCCTTGAGGATTTGCTTATGTATACAGTATGATACTTTGGATTTGACACTAACATTTATCAAGACTAAATGAGATTCAAAACCGCATTGAGTGTGAAGTTAAATTGTATGCATTCTTATTTTAAGCTGTAGAATTTATGAATATTTTTTAAATGTTCCCATTTTATTTTTGTAATGCAATGTAATGTAAGTCACTTTAGATAAATGCATCTGCCAAATGTGTAAATGTAAATGTAAAATGGTATTTATTTTTGTGTAAAGCATGTTTTTCAGTAAATTAAGTTTTATAATTTACACTACAATAGAGTCACTTAATATAATGTGGGACCAAATATGAATAGCAATAAGACAATAATGATAATAATAAGTTATTTGACTGAAGTAAAGAACTGCTGAAAATTCAGCTTTGCATCAATGGAATACATTACATTGTACTATATATTCACATTATTCACAAAGAATATTACTGTATTTTTGATCAAATAAATTCAGCCTTGGTGAGCAGAGGAGATGAACAAACAAACATACAAACCTTCCGTAGCCCAAACTTGGAATGAATGCTGTGAATGTTATACATTAATTTATTTTATATTATATAATTATAATATTTGCCAGTCAGTTGCTTGGTCAGTCCTGTGTACAAATTGTGACATGTCTTAATCTGTAGCTTGTAGGGTAGAGAAAGACTTTATGAGCACTTCTGGTGGGACTGATCTTGTTGTCTGTCTGTGGTAAATGGTCATTGTCTCACCATCTCTCACTGGCATTTGAACACCAGCAGCACTCACTTGAGCTTCTCATAGTCAGCGTTTCCAGCTAATTACAATGCTGCGCTTCAATCACGCTCCGTGCCCAAGGTTTCAGAGATAATGATCCATAACGATCCTCCACATCTGTGCCGAGATAGAGAGGAGAAATGAGAGAAAATGACCGTGAATGAATAACTTAATGTCTTAGAACGGTTTGCGAAAACCTCATGTTTATCATGACCTCACCTCAGCGTGCTAAAAACCACTTTGGGTCGAAGCCAGTGTAACACGTGTTGAGAAATGACTGGCTTTTCTTCAGATATTTTGCACTCATGAATTACTTAAATCTTTCTGAGATTAAATGTGTGGGCTGCGTCTGTCATTATCTGTGATGGGCTTATCTGACACCAACCAGCTGTTGGCGTACTGTAAGACGAGCGATGAATCTGCAACAGAGCATCTCATGAGCTGAGAAACATTATTGTGCTTCCGAATTCAGCTGACCTGGAATTTTGTTGCTCAGAAGACATATATGACTTCTTTAAATATCAACTTTGTCTGTGATGTTTCTTCTAAAATTCCTTTGGATAATTTTTATTTGCTAAACAACAAACAGATTTTAGGCAGGCGATTTCAGAAAATGTAGCCCACAAGAGAAAAAAAAACAAAAAACAGGTTACACACAGGCCTCAAAAGTTCAACAAATAGCCTCATCAATGAAAAGACAATTATGAAAAGAAAAAAATATGCAGCAAACCAGAGTAAGGGCTTAATAATCATATGCTACATTGATGTGGTCCGCTGCACATTTCTATTTCAAATCAATTCTGTTCTGTTGAACTTTCTATGAATCAAATAATCCTGGAAAACAGTATCTATTTTGATTTCTAAAAAACAATATGAAGCAGCATGACTTTTTCAACAGTGATAATTATAAGAAATGTTTTGTGAGCAGCAAATCAGCATATTAGAATGATCATGGGACACTGAAAACAGGAGTAATGATGTTGAAAATTCAGCTTTGCATCATAAATTGCCACGGTGAGCATAAAAGGCTTCTTTCAGAAATGTACAAATGTTGAGATGCATAAAGAGTAGAATTATAAAATTAATGCCCCATTTAATGTCCTTGTCATTGGAGAAACATCTCATTTGTGATTGTAGCTTTGAGCCTGAAAGCTTGAAATACTCTTGACCAACTTATTCAAGATACTCAAAGCGTTCATAATGTTTGACTAAACTTAAATGTGATTGAACTTTAATGTGAAAAAGTTTCAACAATGAATATTGAGGCTTATAATGTCTGTTTCCTATTATTCCCGTCAAATACGTGTTCAGATATGGCCCTGTTCATAAATTGCACAATTTCTCGCTCATTACATTGAAACGAGGAGACACAATCAGAAATTAAATCGCACACAGGCTTCAAAATATTCTCTCTGTAGAAGTCAATAAATACTCGAAAATAAGAGCTAGCATCTGCCTGCTCAGTATATAATGGTCTGATATTAGTTTTCAAATCAACTGGCTGTATGAGAATGAGATTTTTTCTCACACACTGTTCGGCAGCCATGTCATTACCAACACACTCTTGTTTATCGCTTTTCCTCACTGTGAGCAACTAATGATTCCTCGCCAAAGTTTGAGGTGATTTTAAATGCATCACTAGCCCATAGTCTGGCATTTCCTCCATACATTATATTGTCCCGCGATCCACACGTGCCAGAAGTACTTTGGCTTTGGCTTGTGAACCGGTGCAGTGGTGGTCTGGCTAACAGCATGTTTAATGTAGCAGGTGTTGGGAGATTTATTTTTTTTTTTTGTGAAGTTGCGATGGGTCGGTTTAATGCTGAGGTGGACAGATGGTGGAGACGGACAGGTGTAAAATGTATAATAAGATTATAGTAATTATAATGACACTGATCATTCTGCGCAGCGCCGCTTCAAGTTGAACACACCTAATGGAGCACAAAAATACCATACATGTTATAGATCCCCCCCCCCCCAAAAAAAAAAAACTTATATATTTAATATAATGTTTTGGTCATTTGACCTTGGTCAGGAAATTCTCTGCAGGATTTAAAAAAATATATTTTCTGCTTATGATATTTGTTGACATTTTATGCATTTTATAATGTGTGCAAGGTCATTTGCTGTCAGTAAAACAACGTTAAATTGACCTTTTAAGTACTTAAGCTGGAGATAAATTTACTTCAGAAGCACAAATGCATATGATATGCAATGTGTTATGCACTACATACAATATCACATTGAACATATTGTAATGTTATGTCGCCTGTCAAGCATGAAATAAAAGAAAAAATAGATGGGAAGTGTTTTTTCACACTGGCACTCTGACAAGTTTTCTACTTGTTTGCAGTCATTAAAAAGCTCACCTGAGTGCAAAACACGTGCCTGGAGGAAGTTTGAGGATGGCTCTCAAACATCCATCTGTGTTTTTGACGTAATTAAAGATGTCACATCCAGCAGCGACATACACCATTAATTTCTGTTGGTGCACCATCACGTCTTCAGTGTGGTTTGGGAAATCACACATCGCAGCGCTGGCTTAATGAAGCGTGTTTGATTTGGTGTGAAGAGCTCCATGTCTCCCAGTGCGGCTATGTGAAATATCTCCTTCTCTCATCCCACAGGTGAACATCTGCGGGTTTGTTCCCAAGACTACACCTGCTGCACTTCAGAAATGGAGGACAGGCTCAGCCAGCAGAGTAAACTGGATTTTGAGAAATTAGTGGATGAGAACAGCCACACCATACGGACGATATTTACCTCCAGACATAAAAAGTTTGACGGTAAGTGTGCAACAATTGGTTTTTAGTTTGATTTGTGTTTTCTAGCCCAACATTATCATCCAGGCCTTTTGGTTTAATAACCGGATAGTCCGTAATAAACAGATGCAATGCGAAGCAATCGTACTTTCAGTGTGCAAATTACACTGGGATTGATGTGTAATGGCACCTGGTTGAGTTAAACCTGAAGTACAGGGGAAAAAAGCAAAAAATGTTTCTAGTCTCAAATTTGAAGTAGCAATTTGTGAACGAATAGTTCGGTTGATTCAGGTCTTTTGAATTAATTGTTCGAACTGGTTTAGAAGAATGAACCTGCAGATGAATATTTGTGTAGTGAGAATTTTAAATTGTTTAGTGTTAATAGTAGTGAATTTCAAGTAGCAATTTGTGAACTAATCATTCTATCAAGTCACATCTTTTGATTGAATTGTTCGATCCAGTTCAAAGACCTGGGGCCTGATGTATAAACGTTGCGTACGCACAAAATGGGCATGTAAATGGGCGTACACAATTTTCCATGTACATATTGAGATTTATAAAAAATAAACTTGGTGTAAATATGTGCGCACTGTACAGGTACTCTAGACCGTGCGTACGCACTCTTTTACTGGCATAATAGCGAAGCCTAATGATTACAGACTCTCTTTTCCTTTCAATATACACATTTAGATTAAATATTCTGCTCATTAATGGAGTTAAGCATTGACATTACATAAAGTCCTTATTCAAAAGTTAAAACTTATGAATTTAGATATTTAGACATATTTGTAGTGGATGTGCTGTTTTTTGATCACTTTTCTTGTTGCATGCAGTTTTAATGGCAGTGAGGAGTGCTAGGCACACAGTAATGTTTCTTTAAACTGCAGATCTGATGTTAAGAGAATTTTTTTTTAGCAAGAACCTCAACGATGCGCACTTACTTCGATATTGTGGCAGACACTGCTGGATTCTGTGGTCGAACGGCCTACTGGCAAGTTTAAATAGGTCCGAATATATTAGCCTACTGCACAACCAAGGCTGCACGGAGGTGTTTATTTCGCGAACATTCAGAACATTATGAAAATAGAATTGTGATTGAAGGATAGAATCTGAAGCAAACGATAAGATTTGCACGTTTCTTTTTCGTGCGCATCAGACAATTATGTACACTTAGGCCTATTTACACACACCGTATTTCTGAATCAACTATAGCCTATTTAAATATTCTAAAACATTGAATTTGTTTAAACAATTATATACTGGTTTGGCCAGTGGAAAAGAAAGAGATCCACTCTATTCTAAAAATATTCTCTAAGTATTTTATACAATTTTGTGTTTACATTCATTGATATATTTATTCGAAAACAAGACAAGGACAGTGAATGATTTTTTAGCAATGTATTGTACCGCACCGTACAAATTGCATTTTAGTCCACATAAAATGTCATATTTTTTTAGTTTTGTACCTTTGTGGGTGTTAAACATGGTGTCACGTGGATGGGAGTATGCATGGAGATGATATGCAGATGAGGTTATGCATAGTAAAACTAGGCGCTGTAAGCTCCATATATGGTGATTTTGGGGAGGAGTTGCATGTATGCACAATCTTCCGCTGACGGGGATTTATAAAAGGATTTGTGCGCAGGTTCTGGCATTCACATGGTTTTATAAATCTGAAACGTTTGTGCGTACGCCAAATCTAGCTTTTGTGCGTAAGTACACTTTTAGGATGAAATCTACAGAAAGTTTTATACATGAGGCCCCTGAACCGGCAGATGAATCTTTGTGCACTAAAGTTATAAAATGTTTAATGTTACTAGTAGGAATTTGTGAACGACTCATTCTATTGAATCAGGTATTTTGATTGAATGGTTTGCGCTGGTTTAGGAAACTGAACCTGCAGGTGAATCTCCGTGTAGTAAAATAAAAATAAAAATGTTTAGAGTTGCTACCAGTGAGTCTGAAGTAGCAGTTTTTCATTTTATTGGATCAAATCTTTTGAATTAATCGTTTGAAACTGTTCAGAAAATTGAAACTGCTGATGAATCTTTGTATAGTATAGTTGTAAAATGTTTAGTGTTACTAGTGTGTACGAATCATTCTATTGAATCATTCTATTCTATCAGGTCTTTGCAGTTGTTTCATAATACTGGTCTCTGTATGATTTGTTTGGAAATTCGATCACAGTAGTTCTTGAGCTTCATTGAAAATGTTGCACTAAGTCAAAATCACTGGTTTGTTGCTCATGAATAACTTCTCAAGATTTTAGACAGGCAAAGATAAAAATAAAAATAAATATATGAATTCTGGTCGATTTCATAGTGTTTTGGATATGGATGGTAATGGACGGTTGTATTCTTTAAGCTAAGCTTTCGGTGTGTTTTTTCTACATTGTGTGGGAATTTTAGTCTGTTATTCAAAAGGTCAATTAATTTGTGTTGTAAATGTTGATTGTAAAGGGAAAGTGTTCAAACCTTGGACACGATTTCTGTTTGTGGAAATATGTGCTCTGACTAACTTGTAATCTACTTTTGCATTCACAGAAATGTTCCTTATGTAATCTTTATCTGTGTAGTATCTACTTTTTAACCTTTTTTATGACTTCCTTTAGGGGGTTCGGCCCTTATTAGGTGGGTCAGACCCGCTCCAAACCGCCATTATAATTCACCTGGAAACCAGACAGACCTGCTCCATACAGCACAAACTAATTATACAGTTTTTGAAATGTCATAATGAAGGCGTACAGTGGAGAGCTGGAGTACATATTCACGGGTTTTGTAAAGGTTAATATTAGCGCTCTTGAAAAGTTGATTTGCATGTAGTGCGAATGGAAATGCCACTTGTTGAGCGTGTCATGTGATTTAAACAATCTCTGCTGTGTCCAAAGAAGATCCAGTGCAAGTGGATTTACTTTTTTTTACTTTTTATGTTCGTATTTCTCTGGCTTTATAAATGGGACTAAATGGAGATCACAGTTGCTTGAAGTATCTCAAATGTCTCCTCAAATTGCACAGGAGAATAAAAATAAACCCAAATACAGTCAATAATTGTCATACAGTAAGAGTACACTAAAAAGAGGCCTAAATGTAAGATTAAATTATGTGTATTGCATATAAAATTTCCCGGCAACCTAATAAACTTAATGTGATGCATATTTGTCAGTCATACGTAAATGAAACCAGTAAAAGTTTTGAAATAGATTTAAATAAATGTGTTTTAAATATATAAATAGAGATAAAACGGTTATTGTGTCCCATTCCGCCCCCTTTCCAGCGGTGCTCTTTCGTTCCTCCATAATCAGTAAAATCATGTAACAAGACTTTTGCAAAACGGGACGTGCTTGATTTATTTAAGTTGATTAGATTGATTTATGTTTTTAGAAGCGTGAAAGAACTTGCGCTTCCTCGGGAAGATTACTGTGGATGCCCTCAGAGACGGAACACAACACGGACATGTAAAGTCATCTTTTAGCGCCTAAACGGTCAAATACACCTAAAAATGTGTCAAAATGTGGCGATTAATGATTATTCACGTAAACCCTCGTTGGTTATGTAATAAATGAATGTAAAGAGTTAAGAATGAAAATAATTGTGTAACAGTAAATTGTATCCTTGCGGCTCTTAAAGAGACAGCGGGCTATATTCCTGTTGCCGACTGTGTGCTTAATATTAATCAAACAACAAAAGACACATTCAAAATCACTCACTGCTCTTCATTGAAGGACTTTTGTAGCTTTAATAAGAAACAAAAGAAGTTTAATTCTTACAGTGAAGACTATGCTGTTTTATTTTACATTCGGTTATTCAATTTCTCTAGTAGGCTGTTAACTGAATACTTTATACTTGCATTAAAAAAACTTAAAGCACAGTTTGTTTCATTTGTATATTTTTTATTCTATTGTATTCTTTTGCTTTTTTATTACTGGCATTGT
>NW_015505667.1:209352-212384 GCF_001515645.1 Sinocyclocheilus grahami
AATATTAGTTACTCTGGTATTCTGCTGTGGTATTGAGAATTGTGACATTTCACTGGTCTCTAAAATGTAGATGTCATAGCAACCTTATTTACGGAAAATATATATTTGATATATATTAAATATATATATTTAATATATATGTATATCTTTAAATAAATCTTTCATATAAAGTTTTGGTCATATGGCCCACTAATAATAGTTTTAAATAATCGATATTACAATATTGCCCAAAATAATCGTGATTATGATTTTTGTCATAATCGAGCAGCCATTATATATATATACAGTGGGGAAAAAAAGTATTTAGTCAGCCACCAATTGTGCAAGTTCTCCCACTTAAAAAGATGAGAGAGGCCTGTAATTTTCATCATAGGTATACCTCAACTATGAGAGACAAAATGAGAAAAAAAACCCAGAAAATCACATTGTAGGATTTTTAAAGAATTAATTGGTAAATTCCTCGGTAAAATAAGTATTTGGTCACCTACAAACAAGCAAGATTTCTGGCCCTCACAGACCTGTAACTTCTTCTTTAAGAGGCTCCTCTGTCCTCCACTCGTTACCTGTATTAATGGCATTTGTTTGAACTCGTTATCAGTATAAAAGACACCTGTCCACAACCTCAAACAGTCACACTCCAAACTCCACCATGGCCAAGACCAAAGAGCTGTCAAAGGACACCAGAAACAAAATTGTAGACCCGCACCAGGCTGGGAAGACTGAATCTGCAATAGGTAAGCAGCTCGGTGTGAAGAAATCAACTGTGGGAGCAATTATTAAAAAATGGAAGACATACAAGACCACTGATAATCCCCCTCGATCTGGGGCTCCACGCAAGATCTCACCCCATGGGGTCAAAATGATCACAAGAACTGTGAGCAAAAATCCCAGAACCACACGGAGGGACCTAGTGAATGACCTGCAGAGAGCAGAGGAGATCTGCATGGAGGAATGGGCCAAAATACCAGCAACAGTGTGTGAAAACCTTGTGAAGACTTACAGAAAACGTTTGATCTCTGTCATTGCCAACAAAGGGTATATAACAAAGTATTGAGATAAAATTTTTATTGACCAAATACTTATTTTCCACCATAATTTGCAAATAAATTATTTAAAAATCCTACAATGTGATTATCTGGATTTTTTTTTCTCATTTTGTCTCTCATAGTTGAGGTATACCTATGATGAAAATTACAGGCCTCTCTCATCTTTTTAAGTGGGAGAACTTAGACAATTGGTGGCTGACTAAATACTTTTTTTCCCCACTGTATATATATATATATAAACTTTTGTGTGTAGAACTACTTCCTTCCATTGCCAGTTTAACAGCTGAGCCCAAGCCTTCGTTACTGCTTAGAAAACGTCACTTTAGAACTAGTAATTTGAAAGTTATCGAAAGCTTATTGTATTACTGTATTATGAGAGAGAGAGAGATGGACTGAGCGAATAACACGTTTCTCAATACCAAATACTAGTGTTAATTAAATACTATTATAAAAGTATTTAACTAATATAATAGTATATAATTTTATACTAACAGACCTTTCCAATAAATGTGAATAGCAGCTCAGATAATTTTGAGAAATGTTTGAGAAAATGCAACAGACTTTAGCAAATGTCTCTGTTTAATATCATTGCGATCTAGGCAAAAGCAATTGAGCTATTAAAGATATTTTTCTTCCATTCCTATGAGAATGTAAACAGAGTTGCTCAGTGAATGACTGCGAGACAAATTACGCCGGCAGTTTGCATACTGATGTTCCTGAGAGACGGAGGCCATGATACAACGTGCCATGTTGGAAGTTTCTAGTGCTTGACTTTACGCCAACCTCGATGCTATCCAACCCACATTAATCCAGTGACATAACAAAACCCTTCACAGTGAATTACTGCAAGCTGATAACCTACATTATTTCTCTGACAGCTTAGAGTCCACTCCAAACCAAAGCTCTGTGTTCTTCTGCCCATTTCTTAGAGAACTTGTGTTGAATCTCTAACAGCTAACTCAGCCTAAAGGAGTTTTACAAACCAACACAGAGGCTGTGATGAACATAGCCGGCTTATTACTCTGACAGTTTGTAAATTACGCTGGCAAGCTGCTGGATCTGGGCATGGCGGTGATTATAGATGCTGTTTTGTGCCAAAGGAATGGGAAAACAGAGTGAACAGAGCCATTAATACTTGAGCAGTGCCATTAATAAAGCTGATATAAACAGGCGGAGTGGTTTTAGCTTTTTGGCCATTCTAGACGAAATCAACAAAATTCAAAGCTCTGTTATTAATTATGTTCTGCTTTGAGATGTACAGTTTGTTTACACTTACTTAGTCAACTGCATTAGCATTAATTAGTAATTAGCATATCAGCATGTAATAATTTGAGGAAGTGATGAAGGTGTTGTTTGACCTGTTGGCTGTTTTATGGATATTAAAGGGATAGTTCACCCAAAAATGAAAATTTGCTGAAAATGTACTCACCCTGCAGGCCATCCAAGATGTAGGTGACTTTATTTTTTCTTCAGTAAAGAAGATTTTTAGCTGAAACCATTGTCCTTGGCAATTTTGTAATAATTTTGTAAATAATGTTCATTTTCTTACACAGACCGATTGTTTCGCTTCATAAGACCGCAACGTATCATCAGGAGCCAAGGGTATTGATATATATATATATATATATATACAGTGGGTACGGAAAGTATTCAGACCCCCTTACATTTTTCACTCTTTGTTATATTGCAGCCATTTGCTAAAATCATTTAAGTTAATTTTTTTCCTCATTAATGTACACACAGCACCCCATATTGACAGAAAAACACAGAATTGTTGACATTTTTGCAGATTTATTAAAAAAGAAAAACTGAAATATCACATGGTCCTAAGTATTCAGACCCTTTGCTGTGACACTCATATATTTAACTCAGGGGCTGTCCATTTCTTCTGATCATCCTGGAGATGGTTCTACACCTTCATTTGAGTCAAGCTGTGTTTGATTATACTGATTGGACCTCAATACTTTCCGTACCCACTGTATATAC
>NW_015505667.1:212986-227256 GCF_001515645.1 Sinocyclocheilus grahami
GACAGCTGATCAACAATTTCAACAGTAGGCTAGATTAGGGTGGGTTAAATGCAGAGTAAATTTCCCTACATGGATCAGTAAAAGTAATCCACCAATACACGGGTCAATATGAACATTCACATCACTCTAAAATGACGACGCGCCCACAGCAGCAAAAGTGTACAAATTCTGGAGATCCACACACCACACCACAGTATTATAAAAACATTTTTTCACACAATTTTATTTTTTATAGGGCCAGCAGAGCAGGCCCTGCTGACCCTGACGGCCCACCACTATTTATATATATATATATATATGTATATATATATATATATATATATATAAAGTATATATACACACACACACACACATATATATCTGTGAGATGAATATCATGCTCTCTTTAGCCACACATCCGTATCATTGAGCAGCTCACATCTAATCTGAAGTCAGGTCGTAGTGCATGCTTTTTTTTTATCATCTCCAGCACATAGTTTGCTTGTCTTCTGGTCTTTATCTCGGAGGGCATGTGTATCTGACAGAGACCAGCACACTTAAACACACACAAACACGCGCATATACACACAGCTTTATCCCTCTGATAGGCAGCACAGATTTGGCAGCTAATCCCCAGAAACACCTTCAGCTTGGCGGGATAAATATCGATTTGTCCGCAGTATCTCTTTTCCTCAAAAAGCTGAGCGGCCATGTGATGAATGGATCTCTTTTTGTACTCTGTTGGGTGTGAACTGAAGTTAGTCAAGTCCATCTGCTTCCCCTGAAGAGTACATTCAGCCTAAATCTGATGTGAGCTGCAGATTTTTGTCTGTCATATGAATTAGCTGCTAAGCAATTAAAATAAACATTTAATAGTTTAATTAGTATTTGTATATTTATTATGTAGTATTTATTTATGCAAAATATTTAAATGTATTATTTTTTTAAAGGGACATCGGATGCAAAATTCCCTTTTACATGGTATTTGCATATAAATGTGTCTTAGCAGTGTGTGGACACAGCCACTCTACAATGATAAAAATCTATTTACTCATCTCAAATATTAAGCTGTTTTGATTTTCTGAGCAGTAGGACGTCATACTGTGGCTCATTATCATTTAATGAGACATGCACCGAAACGGGTCGCTGTGAACAGAGCTGTTTTTTAACAAAGTAAAATGGGTGTTGTTTTGCATGACCATTGAGGAATTTTAATGTATGTTGCAGACATTTCACGAATTATTATACCAACTTGTGATAGATGGACACTCAATGTCCCCTTTAATATTTGTATTAAAAACCTAATTCAAAACCTTTATAATGAATCATAATGGTTGTCATAATGGTTATAATGGTTTTATTACAGTAGATGAGATCTTTTGCATTGAAAATACAGTTTTACAATAAAAATTGTCATAAAAGAATGCAAAATCTTAATCATTTTAAAGTTTTTATTTTACTTTATGCTGATTTAAACATATACAATTAGTATACAATTATACATTATATATGAAATATTACAATTTGACATTAACATTTATTTTAAATATATTTCATATATTTAGTCAAGTCCATCTGCTTCTCCTGAAGGGTAAAGTCAGCCAAAAATTGTTGTGAACTGCAGAATTTAATCTGTTTTTATATATTTTGTCTGTCATATATGAAATGGCTGTGCTCAAATACATTAGTAATTTATTAATTCAATTTGTATTTATTAATTACAAAGTATTTATTGTACTGACTTTTTTATTTAAATAGATAAATATATTACACTTTATTCTTTATGTGTATGTATGTATTTAAATGTTATGTTATGTTATGTTATCGTAAATGTTATGAAGACTAATGGTTATTTAAAAAAAAATACAGTACAACATTATCATTACAGTAGATCGTTACAGATGCAAATTTTGGTGAAAATTATCATGTAAAGATTGCAAAAAAAATATTTGTAATTTTTGAGGCATTAAACATATTAAAATGTATTACATTGATTTTAAATATATGTAGGAGCCATACTTACTATCTTATTTCATTTTTCTATATGTTCACTTATATATTAGTTTGCTGCTATATTGTTAATGTTGTTTATTTCTCTGAGTGTGTGCCCTCTATAGGTGTGAAGGGAAAAATGTTTAAAAGGATATGCCACCCCTGACAGGAGGGGGGCGCTGGTGCGAGAACATACAGTCTTTCGACCGTGCGCATGGAGCTAAGATGGCATGGTGCAACAAGCCTGCAATTAGCCTTTAAGTTGTTTGTTTGTTTTATGTTGCAATTCAAGTTAATTTTGGAACAATAAACTTCAGTTATTGTTTGGAACTTCAACAAGCCTTTAGGAATCTATTCATGGTGCTTTGCACGCGTCGGAATATTGCATCAACACCTCCCACAGTGGCCAAGAAACAAGGGATAAAATTGGAAAGTTGAAGCATGTTTTTACCAATACAATATATTTAATAATTAGTCAGATTCACCTGCTTCCCCTGAAGAGTACAGTTAGACAATATATGAATTAACTGTAATTCAATATCATAATAATAATTTCAGGTACTAATTTAGTTAAGAATAATTTCGAATAATTAATATTTTAAAATGTATATTTTAAAATTAATATCTTTATCTTTTTATTGTACTGCCATGTATTGTATTTTAAATTTGAAATATATTTAATATATTTAGTCAAGTCCATCTGCTTCCCCTTAGGAGTAGTCACCCAAAAATGTATGTGAACTGCAGATTTTAATCTGTTTTTATATATATTGTCTGTCATATATGAATTAGATTTTAATTTCAGCGAATCGGTTTTGCTTTAATTGGTCTAATTTGTAATTTTTCCAAAGGCACTGAAACCATTTGCTTTCTGTGTCCAATCTGGGAAAGATCTCCCACATTTGATGCTTTTTTATGGTCATAGCTGCTCATAAATCTGAATACTTGGATAGGGCTGCTTTCGCTCGGCTGCCCACTCTGCCAGGCTTGTGAAGCAACATTTGTCCTTTATCTTCTGGAGCTCTAGCCTCATCCTAGGGATTTGATCCTTCATCCATTTTCCATGCCCTCGTTTTTTTTCATTCCTTTGCTATTTATAGGAACCTATTTAGACATTCTTTAACTCCCACTTTTTGATTACCGCCTCACCTTCCTATGGGACCTTGTGTTTTTAGATGCACTATTGAAAAATCCTGATGCTGTTAAGGCCTTTAAAGGCTGCAGGATTAAGTCTGAATTGGAACAGTTTTTTCTCTATATGTCTTTTAAACACATTATGTGTAACATTGGCACTTTTATGCAATAGCTAATGAAAATTAGAAATGCTACAGACTTAACAAATTTTTTTTCATGGATGTAGCTGTTTTTTTAATTATTCACGAATCAAATTAACAGTGATATTCACTAGCAATCAAACGTTTGGTATGTTTAGGTTTTAATATTTTTGACAGAAATCTGTTCACCAAGGCTGCATTTATTTGTTTAAACTACAGTGAAAACAGTAATATTACACTTTAATACAAAATCATAGAAATAATATTACAACTTAAAAAAAATAAGTGTTTTCTGTTTGACTGTATGTTAAGATATAATTTATTTTTGTGATGAAAAGCTGAATTTTCAGCAGCCATTACTCCAGTCTCCTGTGTCACATGATCTTTATTTTCTATAAATCAATCAATCAATCAATCAAGTAAAGTCTGATTTGAAACAGTTTTTTGTGCAACATTGGCACTTTTATACAATTCAGTTGTAATTTAATTTTATTGAATTTAATTTAAAGTTCCACATCAGTTTTAATGCTTCCTCAAAAGACAGGCACCAAGGAAGTGTGTTTTCTATGGTTATTAGTTAAATTCTTTGCTTATTAGTTATATTAGTAAAATTTGCCTTCACGTTTAATGTTGCCACCCTAATTGTGATTCTCACTGGTTTTGCACTACATACATACTTCTATGATTGTTAAATTAAATGTTATCTGACAGTGCATTCATAATACATATCTCCCATTTAAATAGCTTTAATGTAGTTAGCTACTTTTTCTAAAGGAAAAGCTTGATTGTAGCTAAACTACTTTATGAGAAACTTGTAGCATAATAAACAAGTTTTTAAAGCAGCTTCTCCAACACATTGGCATGTTGTTTGGCACAGATTCCTGAATGACGCAAATGCGAAATGTTCTTCTCTTCCGAATCGGTCGTCCATTAGACCGCATTACTCCACTTTTAATACATTAGTCGGGTTTAATCTCCCACTTTGCCTCATCCCGAACTGGTTTTAAGCACAGCTCGATAAATAACTCTCAGGATTAGACAAATATGGGCACTTTGCTCAGTGTGGGAGAGCCAGTGAATCACAGATGTTACTGGGGGGAAAAGCCACAAAGGATTGATTACATCAGAGCGAAAAGCCTCTTTCTTTGATTCTGGTCACCCCCACAGACTCGACAAATCTTGCACTCTTTTCCCAGCAGGACAGCTTAAGGGAGGAAGCAAATTTTTCACAATGTACAGGTTTCAACATCACTCACTTTTTAATTTCGTATGGCTGAAGCTTGAAGGAGCTGCCTTAGTGAAACTCGCACTGACATTAAAACTCCGTGAAATGTCAAAGTCGGTGGGTGTTCAAGGGTTGAAACTATTCCCATATTCCCCGTTTTATTTTGTTTTGTTGTTTTATGTATTTTTTTATACATTTTGTCATTAATTATTTGTTACCATTTAATATTAATTTATTTTTATTCTTTATTATTTTATGTTACTTGCAAAGTTGTTGGTGGAAAGATTTTGTTTGTTTGTTTAATATATGAAATAAAATAAATTATTCATTTAAATGATTTTAAGCTTTTTATTGTATTTTATTTATATTATTGTTTATAAATTATAAATATAATATAAATATTATCTTTTATAATAAATACATCTTTTATATTGCAAATTTTTATAAAATAAAGTCTGTTTCATTTTGTTTCATATGCACACAACGTTGCAGTCTCCTCTAAGAGGCTTTGTCCCTCAGGATTTTTGCAAGTGACTAATCCACATCAAACTTAATTCGTAGTTCTTACCCCAAAAGACCGATTTATAAAGACAGCAAGCAGATGTTCTTGATCTTGACCATTTCAAACAACATTTCTAGTGCAAGAAACAAGACAAAAATATTAATAGATTTAGCTTCATCTCATGATTCCTCAGTGCTTTTGATTTACTCTCGGTGAGAGAAAAATAATAGTTACAGCAACTGTGTGCAAAAATATGCATTAGAAGATTTCAAACAACAATTTGGGCTGTATTTTGACAGACAGAAATATATAACAGAATGTCCAAAGTGCAAAACCAACAGTATACTCTTGAATCCAGTACTGAATGTGAGGTTGAGTAGATGTCTTCTTCTTTGATTCATCTCAGAGGGCCAAGTGCTTGTCTCCAGCCCCTGACCTGAAAGAGAGCATGTATGGTTCCTCTTCACAGCTAAAGCACAACTGACTTGAACTCCATCAGAAGATACTTTTAAAGCTAAGATGGGTTTCCTGACTAGTGAAGCAGGTCTTGGATTGCTGTAAAGGGCAACTTCCACCCTGAGTGCTGGATTCCCATTACACACCGCAAACCTCAAAAGTATTTCCTTCCTTTCCAGAGCGAGACATCAGCAGTCGACTAGACTTTCAAATGAAACTGTGAGGGGTTTGTGCCTCTGTAAAAGCTGCAGTCATGATTCTAGGGTGAACTAATGCCTCCAATTCACTTTCACTCACTCTTTACACTTTATCGTCAACATTTTCAAGCGACCTATTGTTTTGGGGCAATATATCCTCAGGGGCCATCATGCCCCAAGGGTACAACTTTCCTCAGATCTAAGTCAATTGTTCTACCCTTAGTCCGCAGTGATCAAATACGCATACAATATCAGAAAATTTGATCAGTTTACCTCAAAACTGTTCTAATGAGATTACTCTCACAAATACCGTTGCTCAGATGAAATGTCAACATGAATCAGTGCGTACATAATTTATAAATATGCTGAAGGGAGTTCAGCAGTTTATTTACATTTATGGTAAATAGGAAAATTAAAGGTGTGGGGGGTCATCATACCCATCTTATATATATATATATATATATATATATATATATATGTTTTTTATTTTTTTATTTAGCTCTATTAAATTGCGTCTTTTATTTATCCTAAACAATACTATGACAAACATTTGAGAAAAAAAGTTGATATCAATAGAATCTTCTTTCATATATATATACTGTATATACAGGTGCATCTCAATAAATTAGAATGTCGTGGAAAAGTTCATTTATTTCAGTAATTCAACTAAAATTGTGAAACTCGTGTATTAAATAAATTCAATGCACACAGACTGAAGTAGTTTAAGTCTTTGGTTCTTTTAATTGTGATGATTTTGGCTCACATTTAACAAAAACCCACCAATTCACTATCTCAACAAATTAGAATACTTCATAAGACCAATAAAAAAACATTTTTAGTGAATTGTTGGCCTTCTGGAAAGTATGTTCATTTACTGTACATGTACTCAATACTTGGTAGGGGCTCCTTTTGCATGAATTACTGCATCAGTGCGGCGTGGCATGGAGACAATCAGCCTGTGGCACTGCTCAGGTGTAATGGAAGCCCAGGTTGCTTTGATAGCGGCCTTCAGGTCATCTGCATTGTTGGGTCTGGTGTCTCTCATCTTCCTCTTGACAATACCCCATCACATCAAACTTAATTCGTAGTTCTTACCCCAAAAGACCGATTTATAAAGACAGCAAGCAGATGTTCTTGATCTTGACCATTTCAAACAACATTTCTAGTGCAAGAAACAAGACAAAAATATTAATAGATTTAGCTTCATCTCATGATTCCTCAGTGCTTTTGATTTACTCTCGGTGAGAGAAAAATAATAGTTACAGCAACTGTGTGCAAAAATATGCATTAGAAGATTTCAAACAACAATTTGGGCTGTATTTTGACAGACAGAAATATATAACAGAATGTCCAAAGTGCAAAACCAACAGTATACTCTTGAATCCAGTACTGAATGTGAGGTTGAGTAGATGTCTTCTTCTTTGATTCATCTCAGAGGGCCAAGTGCTTGTCTCCAGCCCCTGACCTGAAAGAGAGCATGTATGGTTCCTCTTCACAGCTAAAGCACAACTGACTTGAACTCCATCAGAAGATACTTTTAAAGCTAAGATGGGTTTCCTGACTAGTGAAGCAGGTCTTGGATTGCTGTAAAGGGCAACTTCCACCCTGAGTGCTGGATTCCCATTACACACCGCAAACCTCAAAAGTATTTCCTTCCTTTCCAGAGCGAGACATCAGCAGTCGACTAGACTTTCAAATGAAACTGTGAGGGGTTTGTGCCTCTGTAAAAGCTGCAGTCATGATTCTAGGGTGAACTAATGCCTCCAATTCACTTTCACTCACTCTTTACACTTTATCGTCAACATTTTCAAGCGACCTATTGTTTTGGGGCAATATATCCTCAGGGGCCATCATGCCCCAAGGGTACAACTTTCCTCAGATCTAAGTCAATTGTTCTACCCTTAGTCCGCAGTGATCAAATACGCATACAATATCAGAAAATTTGATCAGTTTACCTCAAAACTGTTCTAATGAGATTACTCTCACAAATACCGTTGCTCAGATGAAATGTCAACATGAATCAGTGCGTACATAATTTATAAATATGCTGAAGGGAGTTCAGCAGTTTATTTACATTTATGGTAAATAGGAAAATTAAAGGTGTGGGGGGTCATCATACCCATCTTATATATATATATATATATATATATATATATATATGTTTTTTATTGTCTAGATACAAACCGTATGTTTAATCAATTATATGCATGCAAATGTGACAGAAAATTGATGAGACCGTCTTGGCATTAGTATAAGCTATGGCTGAAACGATTAGTCAATGACCAGTGGCGGCTCGTGGGTTTTAAAATAGAGGAGGTACACTTGTATTGGTCTGGGATTATTATTATTATTATTATTATTTGCTTAACCACTTTAAAATGGCTTTTTGGTTGCTTTTAGTCAGAAATCACCAAGAAAATTACACACATAAAGCAAGATAATATATCTTCACTTACCTGGCCTATCACTTGAAGCAAACATCCATCCCTTCTGTGTTAAAAGAGAGCTGCCTGTTGTGCCATTTAATTAAACCAACTACTGTAGTCTATATCCAGTTAGGCTGTTTTCCCTTTTTTAATTAGTATATATACTGTTTGTATGACAGCTTGGTAAATCTGTTGAAATTTGCGATCAAATATTCAATATCGCTACTCATCATAAGTACTTGGTACATTATCAGCGCAGCGGGAGACGTTCAAACTAATATCACATAATTTACGTCTCTGTGATGATTGGTTGATATCAGAAGGAGGCTAGCCTCCCTTGCGAGGTTTCTTTTCTTAACACTCTTTAGCACTGAAAGTGAACACTCGATGGTGATTGGCTATTTTTTTACCAACGGAAGCACGAGAGCTCAGCTCTCCCCCGGCCTTCCCCTCCCCTTCTCTATCACCTAGCGGTTGTAATTACATCAGCAGATTCGGCACATTCGTGATAGAAAAGCGGCACTTTCCAGCTTCATTAACATGTTATGGTATTACAGCTGTGAAAATACAAACAAAAAAAATACACATTCTGAGACATGAACTGAAATGAATTGTGAATTTTATTAACATTAAATCGTCTTCCTCCCATTTTCACCTCAAAATTTAGTGGAAGCTGTGCCTCACCCACAATGGAAGACACGCTTATGCGAAGGGCAAACAAAGTCAAAGTGTAGGAAAGTTTTACAAAAATATCACTTTCCAGCTTCATTAACGTGTTATGGTATTACAGCTGTGAAAATACAAACAAAAAAAATACACATTCTGAGACATGAACTGAAATGAATTGTGAATTTTATTAACATTAAATCGTCTTCCTCCCATTTTCACCTCAAAATTTAGTGGAAGCTGTGCCTCACCCACAATGGAAGACACGCTTATGCGAAGGGCAAACAAAGTCAAAGTGTAGGAAAGTTTTACAAAAATACAAACACAAAATGCGGTTGAAGCACTCACTGTGAAGTTATTTTCCATTCTTCGGTTTGAGGAAAAAAGTAGTTTGATATATGCAAGCAGCGGTTTACTGTTAGCAAACATCTCGACGCCGCTGAGCACTGTGTTTAGATAAATGTGTAAACTTATACTTCATACTTTTCTCTCAATAAAAAAAAGTAAATATACAACAAACATGACAGCGGTGAGAAAACAGCTGTTAAAAAACACTTTATTCAATAGACTGCTTTAAAGCAAACAGCTTTACAGTATTAAACATGACAAAACAGTGTCAGTGATATTTTCAGTTAGAATTACAACTTAATTTTCTGCTATAAAGCATCTCTATATGTACTGTATATGAATATAGAATAGGTATAACTCAATACTTTAACAAATTGCAAAAGCTGAATAATCAGTCAAAGCCTACTGATTAATCAGTAAAAATAATCAACAAATAGTCGATTAATCACTCTAATAATCGTTAGATTATTCAATTATCAAAATAATCTTTTGTTGCAGCCCTAGTGTGAGCAATAACAATAGTCATGGTCATTTTAGCAAAACCTCTAAAAATCAGTAGATAATACGAGAAATGCAATTATGCACGCATACTTTACTGAAAGCTCTCGTCTTCCCATGCATTTGAGGCCTGAGGAGATATTATGGGCATTTCTAAGTAATCTAGGATCATATTGTGTCTGAAGCAGATGATTTACAGAGAAATCAATTTACAGATTGAGACATACAGGAAGAGGCAAAAAATAGCAGAGAGAGCGAGAGATACAGATGCTCTCTGGCAAACACTGTCAGATGCCCATTATGACCGCATACACGCCAAACCTTCAGTAGGTGTTTTTAACGTAGCCTATAAACATTTAATTTGTTATGGAATCTGAGGATAGACATAAACATAATTTACATTTTCTAAAGAAAATGCGAGTGGATTTTAACTGTATAAAACTCGCCACTAAATTGTCCAAGGTTCTCTGAAAATGTTGCCAAGTTTCCCAGTATTTACTAAGCCATTGTTAAAGTGCCCCTATTATGGATTTTTGAAAATGACCTTTCATGCAGTATAACACAGCTCTAAGTGAATGAAAACATCCTTTAAAGTTTTAAATCTGAAAGTGCACCATGTATAAAGTTATTGTCTCTCAAAACAAAGAGTCGACTCTGAATCATTGAAACGAGTCATTTTTAAAACGAATCCCAAGCCATTTCATGTTGACGTCAAAATGAAACATTTGCGTATTTCCTGCCCACTTGTTGGTCTTTTCGCGTTGGTCTGAATGAAAATGCAAATTCATTCTTTGCCACTAGGTGCCGCTTTTGGAGCGGTAAAATAGCAGTAAAATAACACTGTACACAAAGCAGCACTACGCTCACAAACGCTGCTTTATCAGGCATTACAGGCATGATGAAATGAAAATTAGTCCAATCAACCAATCACCGCAGATTAGCATCACACAAAGGAGGGGTTTGGAAAAATTCATCGTTAAACGAATCGTTTGGGAGTCGTTGAGCAAATAAGGTAAAAATGAATGCATATTATAAGACAATGAAAGTGTTTTGTGACCTTGCATGCATGTCAACCTGTTTTTGGGGACTCCCAAAACCAAAATATGAACCTTTCATTACCCATGATAGGGGTACTTTAAGATGTTATGTAATGTTGTTAGGGTGTTCTGAGTGGTTGCTATGCTGTTCTTTGTGGTTGCTAGGGTGTTTTGGGTGGTTGCTAAAGTGATTTGAGTGGTTGCTAGAGTGTTTTTATTGTTTACTAGGAAGGTGATTTTTGGTCGCTAGAACACTGGTAGAAGTTGCAAATATATTATTTGCCGTTAAGGTGTTCTGAATAACTGCTAGGTTCTGGGTGGTTGTTATGCCTTTCTGTGTTGTTAGGGTGTTTTGTGTTCGGAGCAGAGTTTTTATTATTTACTAAAACTTTTAAAGATATGGTAGGCAGTTTCGGATAGGTAAGATCCCACCCTCCCTGCAAATCACTCTCGGAAGCCACGCCTCCTACAAAACACATGAATGTGCACAGGCAGAGCAGAGGCTAACCATTATTCAATTATCAAAATAATCTTTTGTTGCAGCCCAACATACACTTGCTTGTATTTTGAGTGATTAAGCAGCACTAATTATTACGTCATGTCAAATAAGCTTTTTACAACTTTCATTTGTCTTTGAAACTCTATATTAGAAACTGAAAGGTGATGTAACTATAATTTAAAGCTGAGTGGCTGCTTCCACATTTCAGCACATAATGTTTAGTGTTCAGTTTTTTTTTCTTCTTTTGTAGCATGTCCTGTTCTGTAACGTGATCTCCTCTACAAACCAAAAGATGTGAGGACACTTGCATGAGTGTAGCACAAATAAGTTATTTTTAATTATCCCTTTTGAGCCTGACATTTGAAGGATGATTTTTTTTTTTTTGTAAAATTGGAACGGTTTAAATAAATAAGTACATAAATAAATAACGTTTGCATATGTGATTTGTTGAATATTATATATTTGATACACCAGGGATTTATGGCTCATTTAGTTTATTTGTGGATAAGAAGATGAAATTCTGCTTGTAATGTAAATCAATTAGATTTGTATAACAATATAGCAAAATACTTACGTAACTGACTGTTTGTGGACTGCAGTCTTCAAGTCATTCCACAGATTTTTAATGGGGTATAAGTCTGGGATCTGATTAGGCCATGCACGGACATTCACCTTTTTTCTCCTTCAACCATTGTGTGTTCAGTGTTGCTGTGTGCTTTAGGTCATTGTCATGTTGGAAGGTAAACCTTCTTCCCATTGACAACTTTCTGGCAGAAGGCAACAGATTTGACGGTATTTTGCCCCATCCATTTTTCCTTCTATCCTGACAAGTGTTCCAGTCCCTGCTGCAGAGAAACACCCCCATAATGAGATATTACCACACCCATGCTTTACTCTAGGAATGCTGTTATTTGGATGGTGAGCTGTATTGGATTTCTGCCAGACATATCGCTTGGTGTTGAGGCCAAATAATTCAATTTTAGTCTCATCTGTCTCAGAATCTTCAAGGTTTCCTCCTGGCTCTTTCATCCAGATTGGAGCGACGTCCTGATCCAGGGAGGGTCTGTGTTGTACCAAATACCTCCCACTTCTTAATAATATACTTCACTGTGCTTCTAGGCATTGATAAAGCCTGTGAATTTTTAATTTTTTTGTATCCATCTCCTGACTTGTACCTGTCCACAACTTTATCCCGGAGATCTTTTGACAGTTTTGCCACCCATAGTTGATTGTTTGCTTCAGTTGCACTACCAAGGGCTGTAATGCTCCAGGAAAGCTCTTTTTATGCTGAGCTAATCAAAATTACCACAGCTGATCACAGTTGAAAGTCAAATGGAAAGTAAAACGCATGAAGTGACTAGCTGTAAACAGGCCCATTGAGAAGATGATAAGCTATACCTGATTGAGTTTACAAGTCATTTTTAGGAGGGGGATGATCCTTTTTCAAACTCAGTGATTCTTATTTATTTATTTATTATTTTATTAATTTTTTTCTGACATGGTGGTGTTATATCTTTCCCTTGGATGTTATAAGTTGCACTCAACAAAACAAGAACTGTGTCTGTCTTCATTTCAGACTGCAAAGCAACAAAATGTGATTATTTTAAAGGGGGTGATTCTTTTATTTACTATAGTAAAGTTTCTGGAAAAATAAACCTTCCTTAAAACCCTGATATTATAATTTAATATTTGCACTTTATACATTCTATTTTTATTTTTTATGTTTAATATTTTTAATACTTATAATATTTGATTCTTACATTTGAACATGATTTTTCTAAAAAAAAAAAAAGAGAGAAAAGATGTCTGGGTAATCAAGTGAACCTAATTTGTTTCATTCCAGCTCATCTTGAAATATTAACTATGAACAATATAAAAGTTATATTTACATTATTAAAAATCATTAGCAAAACGACATGAACCATGACCCGGAGGGGGATGTTTTAGATATTCTACTTGCTAAAAAGTATAAACTATCAATCAGACAACAGAAAGCATTGACTTGTTCGGCATTGCTGGGAACACCCACAAAAACGTCATAACCGTTTATGC
Organism: Sinocyclocheilus grahami; assembly: GCF_001515645.1. Classification (NCBI taxonomy): domain Eukaryota; kingdom Metazoa; phylum Chordata; class Actinopteri; order Cypriniformes; family Cyprinidae; genus Sinocyclocheilus; species Sinocyclocheilus grahami. Next base: position 226,138 of record NW_015505667.1, read on the forward strand.
TGTGGGGGAAAACAAACCATTCGAATTAACGAGCGAAGACCTTGTTAGGCGCTTGATCTTTACTTTGCGTGATGATTTCGATTGATTTTTGCTTGGTGCAATGCCGAAAAGTTGCTGCGTGGCGTTCTGTTCCTCTAATAAGTAAAAAAACCCGATCTGAAGAATCATATGCCGAATAAACAGATCAGATCAGCCTACCGGACTGAGCGAGTAGCACACATTATCAGAACTCCGACAGTAGTTATGGATATACAACTTATGAAACATATCTAGCTTAATATTCATATTTATATGCACTCCAGACAGGCTACTACTTACCTTGTAATGATCTGTCATTACTCCCGTCCCCCTGCACCGCAACCCAGTTCTGATGGGGTTTATAGTAATCCTCCTTCTCATCACAATCAAATAAGTCTCACTCCCCGATATTCATATTATTAAACACAATCCCTTACAAAAATTAGCAATGGTATTACTATAGTAAAAGTGTAGTAGGCTAACCCTTTTTTTTTGCCGTTTTTATTACCAATTGTAGCCTATAACCACAGTTTTACTACAACTACCATGGCTAAACTATGGTTAGTGTAGCAAAACATGTTGTTTTTACCATGGTTTAACTATAGTAACGTCTCGGTTACGTATGTAACCCTCGTTCCCTGAAGGAGGGAACGGAGACGTCACGTCGGAGGACCGACGAAATTGGGATCTCGCTTAGAGGGACCAATCTACTTTCCTCTAAGCGAGATCTCAATTTCGTCGGTCCTCCGACGTGACGTCGAGAGTGACCGACTGAAAGGGAACCATGTTTTTTGGTTGTAACCACGGTTCATTTTCGTAAGGGATATTTTCATGTTATTTTATATCTTTTTATTTTACGGCATGCCTTTGTGAAAATGATTAGGCTATACATACAGCACACACCACATAGAATAACGCTGCGCATTTCAAGGCGCTTCAGTGGATCTTAATGCTACCTGTTTTGTAATGTTACAATTCTTTTTAATATATCAATAAAAAAGTACGACAGGCTTTTACTCAAGTCTTTATCACTTTATTAAAATTAAGCAAAACAAAATGACAAATGTTTACTTTCACAAGCCGTCAAGTATAGGCTTGTAG
>NW_015505667.1:230999-242292 GCF_001515645.1 Sinocyclocheilus grahami
CGGGCTTGGGCATCCCCGGAGGGGAATTCCTCACCGTGACCGTAAGCCCAGTCCGCCCACCGCCAGAAAAAGGACGCCCCCGGCTGCCACCAGAGGGAACCCTAGATCTGGGCAGTGGCACGGGCACTCCGCCCCTTTGCAGGTAACGGAGTCTGGTCCGCAACTCCGAGATGGTCATACCCCCGCCATGGGAGCATGAGCCATCCACGAAAGCCACCTCAGCGTGCTTCATGCCCAGGCACGAGAGGCAGCGATCGTGACCATCACCCAGCGCCAGGTAACGACCGCATCCAGAATGCCCGGGTGATACGTTGTCTATAGCAAGACCCACATCGTCTTTATAAAGACGTAACGTCAAGTTTGCCAAGCAACGTCGTCTTTAGAAAGACGCACCCGAATTTGCTCTTTTAGGGGAAAAAGCTCTTTTAGCGTGCTGAGGCGCACAGGGGAGATGATCATTTGCAACACAATCAGGGGGTAGTGCAGCCTGATGTGTGCAACCCACTCGACACGGGAAACCACCACCGCTGAAGCGCCGTCCGCCAACACGAAGAGCTCTCCAAGAGCGTGCTGAACTCGTTCAGTCTTCTCTCCGTAGAGTAGTCAGGAGCGGAACGATGTGATCGCTCGGCTCCTCAGCGAAAAGTTGAATATGCGCTGCACCTGCTGCCTACTTATACTCACGCTGTGATCAGCAGCAGCTGGATGCAATAATCGCATGCCAATGTGCATTGGCTCGTTTAGTTTACACTCGAAGTAAATTGGTCCCTCTAAGCGAGATCTCAATTTCGTCGGTCCTCCGACGTGACGTCGAGAGTGACCGACTGAAAGGGAACCATGTTTTTTGGTTGTAACCACGGTTCATTTTCGTAAGGGATATTTTCATGTTATTTTATATCTTTTTATTTTACGGCATGCCTTTGTGAAAATGATTAGGCTATACATACAGCACACACCACATAGAATAACGCTGCGCATTTCAAGGCGCTTCAGTGGATCTTAATGCTACCTGTTTTGTAATGTTACAATTCTTTTTAATATATCAATAAAAAAGTACGACAGGCTTTTACTCAAGTCTTTATCACTTTATTAAAATTAAGCAAAACAAAATGACAAATGTTTACTTTCACAAGCCGTCAAGTATAGGCTTGTAGTAAGCTGTCTCTTGCCTATAGACTCAATCAGGTAACAAAAATGTCGGGAAACGACACCTCTGGCCATTCCGTTGGGTCGTTTGTCCAGTCACAGATACCGTACGGACAGTCCGACCCAATATGGCTCAGTTATTCTACGTATGTTGCTCTGTCGAGCGGCAGAAATTATTTTATGTAGGCCATTCTGAGTCAACACCATGGTTTTCCAATGAGGGGAAAGGATTGTTTTCCCCCACGCCGACTCCGCCCACACAGCTATGACGAGACACCGATCAAGTCTATGTAGTAGATTGTGTGCATCAGGTTTTTCTGCAATCTTTTGATCAATTTGATCATAGAGGCCTATCAAATATGATACTGCAGGCTTTATAGGGTTAATTATAGATGGATTTCACACTTAAATGTATTGTAACGTGCACATATTTGGTCCACAGCATACAGTCCCATTAAATAATTGATGCATATCCGTGAGCACCGCACATAATCGTGATTGAATGTCAATGCATCGATCAGAACATATTATAATCCCAAAAAAAAACGTGTGTTTGACAGAGCATCGCTCCGTTTGTGGTCCCATGCGGCCGTGACACGGTGACAGTAAGATTTCCTCTTCAATTCTGCAATCTGAAACCACACGTGTAGTTCCTGGAAGCCAGCATGCATAAGTAAGTATTGTTGTGATGGGCCAATGTCAGCTGAAGTGACTGTCAGCGAGGGTGGGTTATTCTCAGAAGACGTCGTCCGGCTGTCTCTCTCTCACGGCGGCCAGCGACCTCCATCATCAGGGGAAAGGCTGCCACTCCCAGTAATTTCATCATGTCAGTGCAGATGACTGATTGGAAATTCAGGTCATGCCGTTTTTACCTCTTTTTTTTCTCAAACTGACTAGATGGACAGTTGGAAGAGGTGGCCAGACACTCCTGGAAAGGCTATATGAGATCCATGGCAATTTTATTTAATCTCTTTTCATTTATTTATTTCCTCAGCTACCTCGCTTCGGTGTGTCAAGGATGCCGAGAAAATCGCACTGCCATAATTCACTTTGTTCCGAGTCCCTCTTCTGTTGGATATTGAGTTTGCTCAGCCCAAATCCTCCCTGCTCACTTACTCTGGATGAAAAAAAGTACTGGTTATGATGGATTATTTCTTTTGCTGTTATTTCTGTGTACACATTTTATTTTTATTTATTTTTTGCTGCACCGAGGCACTCAGGGGTGAATTTGCTAAACAGTTGTGCCATTGTATTTTAGTGTAAACACCTTTTATTCGCTAACCAGCTGTGTGTGCTGGTTTAGCATGATTTATATGAAGTCACTGAACAAATTAAGATTATTGTATAGGCCTACTGTAAAAAAAAATTATATGGTCAGTAGGTCTTGGTAACATGTTTTTACATTAACTCATCTAATTATTATTTACGTTAACTCATCTAATTAGTTATAAGAGATTAAACTAGACAAGATTTTAAAATACAGTTTAAATGTTGCATGCACTACAAAAATAAAAATAAATAAAATACAAATAATAATAATTATAGTATATTTGTCATTGTTTTTGTCTTGCTTTCGAGTAAATCCTTTCGATTTAATCCTTAAATCAAGATACAGTTACTTGATATACAAAATGAAGATATTAAGTTATGTTTTCTGAGAAACTGAACAAAATAAAGTGAGTTTACGCTTAAAACAAGAGCAAATATTATTAAGTCTTGGTTTCCCTTTGAATTATGTTGATCGCATTGGCAGATAGTTGTTCTTGTTTTAATCATAAAAAAATATATCTATATACATATATATATATATATATATAATTTTCCTTTCTCAAATAAGTAAAGTTTTAGAATATTTTTGAATTAGCTGGAAATCTTTTACAGTGAGATTGCACCATATTCATAGAAGCCAATGCCATAAGCCTAGTGTGAATGTTCTTTAAAAGTGATATTAGTGTACTTTTTCTATCACTAATGCCTGCAGTACATTATCAAATGATAGCATATGATGAACAAAAAAAAAGCATATATACAGAGGTGAGTTGCACAAATTGTACATTTTAAAATCATAAGATATCATGCATTCTCCTCAAATGGTACTGTGCATTATGTTCAGCACTAATGTTTTTACCATGTTTGAGCCATTACATGATTTGCATAATTCCTTTAGTGAATCATGATGCTATGAGTAGCCGCAACTCATTATTATTGAATCCCCCTTCCGCTTAGTGACGCAGTTAGCAGGTTCATATTGAATTGCATGTTCCCAGAGTAATTTAACAATGTGATCTCATTAGTGTTCAAGTGTGTATCACAGTAAATTAATATTCAAGTATATCGGTGACTGTCCAAATATATATATATATATATATATATATATATATATATATATATATATATATATATATATATATATATATATATATATATACACACACATAATACTGTGCAATATTGAGCCACATGAAGAGTGCGAACTACTTACATTAGTCTAATCTGGACTTGATTTATAAATAAATTAGCCATTCTGGTTAAGTTTATCCATCATACAATTTTTTGCAATGGCATCGTATATGAGAATTGATTGATTTGATTTCAAAACTACCTACTGTAAACAAATCCACATCAAGAAATCATGAAGAAAATGGACTGATTTGATGAGAATTGAATTGCTTTCTAAAGATTTTCACATTTCTAAAGTTTAGATGGTGTTTAAATATTAATATTATACATTTCACATCAAGTATCATGAAGGAAATAATTTTTATTGGGAATTGAATTTATTTGTAAAGACTTTTTTCGTAAAGAGTTTTTTTGTTTGGATTTTGCATACTGTTTTAATATATAAATGTTTAAATGTATATATTGTACGCTTTAAAACTGAAGAAAATGAACTGATTAGATTTAGATTAGATTGATTTGTAAAGATTTTCACGTCTTATAAAGTTGCACAAACACTGCATTTTTAGGCTTTACAGTATGCCGTTTAAATGTTTATATTCTACATTTTAAAACTACCTACTGTAAAAATAGGATCCACATGCACAAGAAATCATGAGGACAATCAATTCTTTGCTACAAACAGTACAAACATGTTATGAAGAGGTTTAGATGAGTCAGGCAGGAATGAGTCTGAGTTGCTGATCAAATTTTAAGTTGACTTACCACATGTAGCCAAAGCAGCTGGTGCTTTAGTGCTTCACACACATTAATGTTTCAAAATACCAGCTCTGTTGGAACGAGCTGTTCATGTTTTTCTGCTTTTCAAGGCCGGGCAGTATATTTCTCCACTTTTCAGCGATTTGTGAAATACATCGGAGACCATTTCACCAGGAGCATGCTGTCAGGATAGGAACTAATTACATAGGGCTTCCAGAAACCGCATAAAATAGTAACATTTGTGATGTATGGTAAAATGTGCTGCAGTAACATGGGCTTCAGCCTGTCAGGGTGGCTCAAAATTATGATGTAGTGTTTACAATTTGCCTTTTTCCGCAGACTCCTCAGCTAATGTTTTGAATCGTATCAGCACCCTTAAATTCTTATCCAAGCATTGTCGGGAGAGGAGATGAATGAGGTCATTTGCTTGCTAACCTCAATTCAGTTTCTGTGGGAATGCTTTTTCTATTGTCATTATTCCCTTGGGTTTTGTGGTGTACATGTGTGTGTTTGAGAGCGTGTGTGTATTTGAACTTGATTAACTAGGTGAGAACCCATTTCCCTTGACATCCAGTTTGGCAGGCATATAAACAGCTGCTCATTTGACTTGCCATGTGTTTTGACCTTGGTGCTCTCGCTTTGACTCTATATGGGCATGTGTTTCTTCTGCATCAAGTTACTGAAAATTCAGTCTTTACATCAGTGTTTCTCCAGCGCTGGGTCATGAACCAGTAATGGGTTGCAGGTCTGTTCAGGATTGGGTCACGGACAGCAAGGAAAAACAATGCTAAATTATCTAAATCCTGATTTTCAAAGGTACCAAATGCCTTGAGAGTCCCAGATGAGAAACATTTGAGCTTTCAGCTCTAGCAGACTCGAGAAAAAAAAAATGTGTGTAGGAAGAAGAGCTGAACATTATAGCAATTTAGACTTTTTGAGAATTTAGAATGTTTGAGAATGACAGCTAAAGTTGATTTTTCTAAAATGGTTATGTCTTGTTTTAAACATAAATGTAAATGCATTCAATGAGTTACATGAATTCTAAATATAATTATATTAAATATAATAAAAATACATTCAAGTAAACAAAAAAAAAAAGTTTTGCTAAAATGTCCATATATGATGCTTGGAACTGAGGTTCATCAGACCAGATAATTTTGTTTCTCACAGTCTGAGCGTCCTTTAGGTGTGTTTTTTTTTTTTTGTGCTAATTTACATTTACATTTACATTTAGTCATTTTGCAGATGCTTTTATCCAAAGCGACTTACAATTGGGGGATACATAAAGCGATTCTTCTTAAAGAGGCAAACAGATACAGGAAGTGCTTGTAATACCAAGTTTCTAGACATTGTTCAAATAAGTACAAGCTAGAAAGAGAAGGAATAAGTAAGAAGATATATATTTTTTTAATGATGAAGTCAAGTAGCTTCGAAAGAGATTAGTTTTCAGCTGTCGCTTGAAAATTGTCAGAGATTCAGCATTCCCGATAGGGGTGGGAAGATCGTTCCACCAGCCAGGAATGGTAAACAAGAATGTTCTGGAAAGTGATTTTGAGCCTCTCTATGATAGTACCACGAGGCGTCGCTCACTAGCAGATCTCAGACTTCTGGAGGGGATGTAGATTCGTAGTAATGAGTGGAAGTAGGCGGGTGCTGAGCCTGTGGCTGTTCTATATGCAAGCATCAATGTCTTGAACTTGATTCGAGCCGCAAGGAGATAAAGAGAGGTGTAACATGGGCTTTTTGGGCTCGTTGAAGACCATTCGTACTGCTGCATTCTGAATCAGCTGTAGAGGTTTGATTGTGCTTGATGGAAGTCCAGCCAGAAGAGCATTGCAGTAGTCCAGCCTAGAAATGACAAGGGCCTGGACAAGAAATTGTGCAGCATGCTCCGTTAGAAAGGGCCTGACCTTTCTGATGTTGTGCAATGCAAACCTGCAAGACAGAGCAGTCTTTGCAATGTGGTCTTTGAAGGTCAGCTGGTCATCAAAGGTTACACCAAGATTTCTGACCAAAGTTGATGGGGTAATTATAGAAGAACCTAGCTGGATGGTGAAATCATGCTGTAGAGCTGAGTAGCGCAGTCTCAGTTGAATGGCCACTCCTGAAACCTGACTGGTTAGCATCCTGTTTGTTGTTCTGTGAAAGAAACAATGAAAAATTCCATGTGTGTTTTCATGTGTCTTCACTGAGGACAGGATTGAGTCTGGCCACACTGCCATAAAGTCCAGATTGGTAGAGTGTTCCAGTGATGTTCATTTCCCCATCTCTATATGTGATCATGGAGCTCAACTAGAGTGACCACGAGCTTCTTGGTCACCACTCTAACCAAGGCCCTTCTCACCGATCGCTCAGTTTGGCCAGGAAACCAGCTCTAGGAAGAGTCCTGGTTGCTCTAAACTTTTTCCATTAAGGATAATCGAGGCCACAGGTTTCTGTGAACCTTCAATGCAGCAGATTTATTTATTTATTTATTTTTTCTGAACTCTTCCCCAGAACTGTGTCTTGACACAATCCTGTCTCTGAGCTCTACAGGCAGTTCTTTGACCTCAGGGCTTGGTTTTCGCTCTGATTGGCTGTTTTGCTCTGATTTCAGCTGTTAGACCTTTTATTGAGAGGTGTGTGCCTATCCAAATCATACCCATTCAGTTGAATTTGCCACACGTTAACTCGACTCACAATACTTATGCAATGTAATCGTTTCAGTTTTTTTTTTTTCAAGAAATGTGCAAAGTTTCTCAAATAAATAAATATAAAGAGTTTAATAACAGTTTTAAAAGCTACCAAATGCATTGCGAGTCCCAGATGAGAAACATTTGAGTTTTCAGCTCAAGCAAAAGCATGTAGGAAGACTGCCGCTGAACATCTGAGCTTGTCTAACAAAACTTTATCCCATCATTTTGTCGCTTTCACCGAATGATGAGCAATTTAGACTTCATTGTAATCAAAGGAACAGATGAGAATGACAGCTAGCGGCTAATTGAAGTAGACATGCTGGAAAGGCCCACTGGGGCTGGAGCTTCACTGAATGACAGCTCTGTGTCTGCAGCTTCGGGACTGTCAGCTGGATCTCACTAGACCTGGTAAAAAACTGCCGCCTAAACGGCTAGCCTCGTAAAAACTGACAGGAATTATTGCAGTGATAAAATTACAAGAGCGGCCTTGTAACTTTTTGTGACTTGGGTTGTTCTTGGTGCCATAATAATTATGTGATTTAAGCCCGAGGAACGGGAGTCTGTTGGTTTTGTTGCTAATGTGAGCTCTGAATCATTTATTTTCAGTTGATGTCATAAATCCTTTACATTTTTCAATAGCCTGGTCTATCAGTAGGCCTATCAATATTGCATATTACAATATAGAATATTGAAATTTGTCAGATTATGGCATGCAAAAGGGGTTTTAAAGGTCATTGCATATTTTTAAAGCTTTGTAAACAATAGTTTTTTAAAAATACATTTTAGACGTTTATAGTGTTACAAAATATTTATATTTCAAATAAATACTTTTATGAATTTCTTACATTCTTACATGAAAACTATGAGCTTCACATATGTGAATAGTATGTTAAACTACATTATAAATAAGCCATTTCCTTTCCCACAAGATGCAAATTTAAATGCACAGCACAGGTTGTGTTGTCAAATAAAACCTTGAGGAAGTGTTCTAAATACAAGCTTCATATTCGAAGTCCTCGCGACCCAGTCTCATTTGCCTTTATTAATACCAGCCTACGCTTTGCTTTCACTCTTCCTGGTGAACGTGTGAGCGACCGGCTCGAGCCACATTTGAGCCCCTAAGAGTCAAAGGCAATTTCAGCTCATTAAAACTCTCCCAAATTCATTAGCGGCAAGTGTAGCAAGCAGCAACCTCAAGGGGAAGAATCGCCAGCGTCCAGTTAGTATGGTAATTCTGAAACGCGCTTAATTCATCAATGGGAACACAAGTCTTAAATTAAAGCATGAAAGTAGAGGGCTTTTTCTTCATCAGCTAATTACAGTCAAAACTGTGTGTGGAAAGAGAAAAAAAGGATTGAGGTCTTTGTTAACTTTAAGGCAAATTTAAGGCAGACCAGATTACATTATTGTAAAGTTTTCAAAGGCAGAAAGTTAAAGGTTAAAGATTACTCACCTTCATTTCTGCTCTCAATAACATAATGTTTTACTTACATATGTACCTTTACGGAAATTAAGAAGGTTTTTACTACAAACAGTTAAACTAAAGTAACCATAAATTAACCATGGTTTTGCTATGCTAACCATAGCTTAACCATGGCACTTGTAGTAAACCTGTGGTTATACTAATGGTAATCAATCCGCATGACTATACACAATGCATGCATAGAGAGCACGTGATCTCTGCAATGCCCAGAAACAGACCCTCCCACCTCTAATAAACATGGAGATGTTAGTCCCATCCGAATTGGTACATGAAAATCGCAGACGTCGGATGATAATAATCAAAACTCAAATGTAGTTAAGAAAACTAGTTGCATCTGAATAGGGATTTAGTCTGTGAAAAGCAAGACTTACAAGGTTATCTGGTGCAATGAGCATTTCCTAAGAAGAACAAGTAGGTGGATTACAAAGTTTGCCAGGCTCATTATATTGAAACTAACAACAATAATAAAGAAGTTTGGGGTCAGTATCATATATACTGTATATATATATATATATATATATATATATATATATATATATATACAGCAAGGAAGCTTTAAATTGATCAAAAGTGACATGTATAATGTTACAAAAGATTTATATTTTAAATAAATGCTATTGAACATTCTATTCATTAAAAATATATATTACAGTTTCTGTTTTCAACTGTTTTCAACATTGATAATAATTCAAAAAAAATTATTGAGCACCAAATCAGTATTTTAGAATCAGTGTGTGTGTCTGTGTGTTAATAAAAAATACAGTAAAAACTGTATTTTTGTGTAATATAACATTTGAAGATATGTTAAAATAAATTTTATTAATGTGAAACAAAGTTGAAATTGCAGCATCAGTACTCCAGTCTTCAGTGTCACATGATCCTTCAGAAATCATTCTGTGTTGATTTATTATCAATGTTGAACAGCTGTGCTGCATAATATATATGTGACCCTGGACCACAAAACCAGTCTTAAGTCGCTGGGGTATATTTTTAGCAATAGCCAAAAAAACATTGTATGGGTCAAAATTATCCATTTTTCATTTATGCCAAGAATCATTAGGATATTAAGTAAATATCATGTTTCATGAAGATATTTTGTAAATTCCCTACCATAAATATATCAAAACTTAATTTTTGATTAGTAATATGTCTTGCTAAGAACTTCATTTGGACAAATTTAAAGGTGATTTTCTCAGTATTTAGATTTTTTTGCACCCTCAAATTCCAGATTTTCAAATAGTTGTATCTCGGCCAAATATTGTCCTATCCTAACAAATATTTGGAACATGTGACGCTTTTTTCAGGATTAATTTATGAATAAAAAGTTAAAAAGAACAGTATTTATTCAAAATATAAAACGTTTGTAACAATATGACTTATTTACTATTAAAATCAATATAACATATCCTTGCTAAATAAAAATATTAATAAACAAAAATTCTGACCCCAAATGGTAGTGTATATTGTTATAAATAAATACGTTGTAACACTGCAAATGCTTTACTCTCACTTCTGATCAATTTAATTTGTCTTTGTTAAAATAAAAATTTATTTACTATGAATCACACTAATCTATGAGTCACACTAATCTTGCCCCAAACTTTTTAATGGTAGTGTATCATGGTTTCCTCAAAAATATCTGTTACAGTAATTACAATAATATATTATAAAAAAAAATTAACTTTTGGTATACTTAATTATACATATCTTCACTGTTACTTTTGATCAATTTAATGCATCCTTGCTAAAAGTATTTAAAATATAAGTAAATGAAAGTATTTCTTAAATTGAGCTGCATGATTTGAGGTGTCATTCATGTCTTTAGCACAAACAGTGATTTCTGTTTGCTTTTGTGCATTTCACAAAGAGAGACTCAAGCGTTACACTGTCAAAGAGCGAGCGACGGGTATATCCAGTCGGTCTGACATAGAAGCTAAATGTTCTGCAGAGACAAAGAGCATGTGAGACAGTAAGGATTTACAGTATTGGTTTTGTTCACTGCCTTCTGGCTGTATGTGATCCTCCGGCTCTCCTGCAGTCACAGCTCTTCTATAAAGCTCATTAGCATCTGTCAACAAACACACACAAAAGAGCTTCACGCCACAGGTCTAATGTCAGCCAAGACCCCGAGAGCACTGCGTAGATGCCGCTGGCTTCACGCTGATCCTGTGTAGGTGTGTATCTGCTTGGAGAAATCCAGAATCACATTGATGAGATGAAGATCATGAGTATTGTCATTGCTGGAGTTATTTTTAAGTTACATATTCTATTAAACTTCATGGGACTGTAAATCCATACAGATGTACTTCACTGAGTAAAACCTATGGAAGCTGTTTTCCACCACGACATGCATAGATAGATTGATAGATAGATAGCTGAGAGGTCTTTCCAGTCATGTGTTATTATATCAGAATTGCAACAGGAAATCACTTGCAGCATTTCTCACTAGTGTCATGGCGGACGCCCAAATGTACTATAATTTTAGAAATACTACTGATGTTGTGTCACACAAGGTAGAATTTTTAGGCGAGAATGTAGCTGTTTAGACTTCAAATATGTGGTTTGTTATTAAAGGGGTCATATGATGCTGCTAAAATTTATGCCAAGAATCATTAGGATATTAAGTAAATATCATGTTTCATGAAGATATTTTGTAAATTCCCTACCATAAATATATCAAAACTTAATTTTTGATTAGTAATATGTCTTGCTAAGAACTTCATTTGGACAAATTTAAAGGTGATTTTCTCAGTATTTAGATTTTTTTGCACCCTCAAATTCCAGATTTTCAAATAGTTGTATCTCGGCCAAATATTGTCCTATCCTAACAAAC
>NW_015505667.1:242312-248118 GCF_001515645.1 Sinocyclocheilus grahami
AAACGTTAACTTAAAAAAAAAAAAAAAAAAACCCTTGCGGCTGGTTTTGTGGTCCATGGTCATATATATATATTTGGAACATGTGACGCTTTTTTCAGGATTAATTTATGAATAAAAAGTTAAAAAGAACAGTATTTATTCAAAATATAAAACGTTTGTAACAATATGACTTATTTACTATTAAAATCAATATAACATATCCTTGCTGAATAAAAATATTAATAAACAAAAATTCTGACCCCAAATGGTAGTGTATATTGTTATAAATAAATACGTTGTAACACTGTAAATGCTTTACTCTCAATTCTGATCAATTTAATTTGTCTTTGTTAAAATAAAAATTTATTTACTATGAATCACACTAATCTATGAGTCACACTAATCTTGCCCCAAACTTTTTAATGGTAGTGTATCATGGTTTCCTCAAAAATATCTGTTACAGTAATTACAATAATATATTATAAAAAAAAATTAACTTTTGGTATACTTAATTATACATATCTTCACTGTTACTTTTGATCAATTTAATGCATCCTTGCTAAAAGTATTTAAAATATAAGTAAATGAAAGTATTTCTTAAATTGAGCTGCATGATTTGAGGTGTCATTCATGTCTTTAGCACAAACAGTGATTTCTGTTTGCTTTTGTGCATTTCACAAAGAGAGACTCAAGCGTTACACTGTCAAAGAGCGAGCGACGGGTATATCCAGTCGGTCTGACATAGAAGCTAAATGTTCTGCAGAGACAAAGAGCATGTGAGACAGTAAGGATTTACGGTATTGGTTTTGTTCACTGCCTTCTGGCTGTATGTGATCCTCCAGCTCTCCTGCAGTCACAGCTCTTCTATAAAGCTCATTAGCATCTGTCAACAAACACACACAAAAGAGCTTCACGCCACAGGTCTAATGTCAGCCAAGACCCCGAGAGCACTGCGTAGATGCCGCTGGCTTCACGTTTCGCTGATCCTGTGTAGGTGTGTATCTGCTTGGAGAAATCCAAAATCGCATTGATGAGATGAAGATCATGAGTATTGTCATTGCTGGAGTTATTTTTAAGTTACATATTCTATTAAACTTCATGGGGCTGTAAATCCATACAGATGTACTTCACTGAGTAAAACCTATGGAAGCTGTTTTCCACCACGACATGCATATATAGATTGATAGATAGATAGCTGAGAGGTCTTTCCAGTCATGTGTTATCAATGGAAAGCTTAATCTTAATTTTAAAAAAAAAATACCCTTGCGGCTGGTTTTGTGGTCCATGGTCATATATATATTTGGAACATGTGACGCTTTTTTCAGGATTAATTTATGAATAAAAAGTTAAAAAGAACAGTATTTATTCAAAATATAAAACGTTTGTAACAATATGACTTATTTACTATTAAAATCAATATAACATATCCTTGCTGAATAAAAATAATGCCTATATGAAAATTTGCGTCAACATTTTCAGAGATGTGAGCTACAGGTCGTCAGCGGCTGTTCAGCTCTCATGAAATCGCTAATGCTGTATTAGAGCACTGTCTTGCTCTGCCCTGCTGTACTCTTGACTTAATTGCTTACCAACTTTTATAATGGCTGTTGTTGTTTATTAAATAGTATTGTTCAATAAATCATATTTTATATAAATACCAATAATTAATAATTATATTGTTATTGTGAGGTGTTAGTGATGGTGATTTTGGTTATATTGTTATGCCTTCAGATGGTAACAAGAGACTGTAGCAAAGACTTTTATATTGAAAGAGACTGAAATGGTTGTAAAACAAGGTCATTATTTTTACTTTCAACAACACCTTGTAAGACGCAACCAACGAAAGCATTGACCAGTGTTAGCATGGGAAATCCCCTTAAAAGATGAAAGAATATATCGATTTCCTCAGCAGACATTCAAATTAATGTTTTATTGTGAATACGAGATTGAGCTGAAGAATGAATGCTGTATCAGATGCAGGTAATCACACTCGCTCAGTCCATCGCTCTCTCATAATGCTCTACATTACACATGCAGCCGAAAAGAACACATGTCACACCTCTGTTCATCAATTTGCACTGGCTACCAGTAGCTGCTCACATTAAATTCAAGGCATTAATGTTTGCCTACAAAACCACCACTGGCTCTGCACCCATTTACCTAAATTCATTACTTCAGAGTTATGTGCCCTCTAGAAGCTTGCATTCTGCAAGTGAACGGCATATTATTGTGCCATCTCAAAGAGGCACAAAATCACTTTCACTGACTTTTTCATTAACTGTTCCCTCCTGGTGGAATGACATGCCCAAATCAATCCGAGCAGCTGAGTCCTTACCCATCTTCAAGAAATGACTAAAAACAGATCTGTTCCACCTTTATTTGATCCTCTAACTCTAACACTTTCTATTCTATTTTAATTCTACTTTATCTATATTTATCTTCTTTTTTTATTTTTATAAAAAATAAATAATAATAAAATTAAAAAAAACACTAGCTTTCAATTTTTTCTATTCTATCTACTTGTTTTTCTTTGTGTGTGTGTGTGTGTGTGTGTGTGTGTGCATAATATGTATATGTATATATGTATATGTATATATGTATATATATATATATATATATGTATACACACCTTGCTACGTGTACTGCGTTAGGCTAACCGAGACTTGTCATTTGCACTTATATATTGTTGCTCTTTTGTTAGTTTTGACTGCTTTTATTGTCCTCATTTGTAAGTCGCTTTGGATAAAAGCATCTGCTAAATTACTAAATAAATAAATAAATACATACAGTAAGCTTTTAATACAGTAATACAATAAGCTTTTAATGAAGCATCTCAACGTTCCCGCGTTACTAGTTCTAAAGTGACATTTTAGTAACAGAGGCTTGGGCTCATCTGTTAAACTGTCAGCTTGAGATTTGAATCCGTGGCGGAAGGAAGTAGTTCCACACACAAAAGGGTTTCTTAAGACACTCTGTGGTTGTTTCTTACTTATTTACACACTTGTGCCGTTGAACTGTTGTATAAACGCAATATCACATGAGTAGCAGCCTCGTGCCTAAGGGCAAATCACAGCTGTGCTGATATATACAGTAGAGCAATATCACACAGCTACGAGTATATACATTATAATATATATATTTTATATAGAAAATTGCAATTTAGATATAAACTCAGAATTACAAGAAATAAACTAACAATTCTGAGAAGAAAAGTCGAAACAGTTTCTTACAGTTCTGACTTTTTTTCTGAGAATTGCGAGTTTACATCTTGCAATTGTGAAGCCATCAGTGATGGTTGACTTTCTACAACTTTCTCCCATCTCCCGACTGCATCTCTGGAGCTCAGCCACAGTGATCTTTGGGTTCTTCTTTACCTCTCTCACCAAGGCTCTTCCCCCCCGATAGCTCAGTTTGGCAACAATTCTGTGTTTTTCTGTCAATATGGGGTGCTGTGTGTACATTAATGAGGAAAAAAAATGAACTTAAATTATTTTAGCAAATGGCTGCAATATAACAAAGAGTGAAACATTTAAGGGGGTCTGAATACTTTCCGTACCCACTGTACATCTACACTGAAGATGACTTTTCCCGAGTGTTTTTATATGTTGTATGTGGAGATTGAACAGATAAGCTTGTGTGAATGAATTTCGTTGACGTCAGAAAGACTGGCTTTATAGTGGCACACTGCAAAAACGAATTTTCCTAATCAAACAACAACAGCAAAACATATCTAAGCAAAATTGCATAAGACGATCTTGTTCATTAACAAATTGTTTTTAATAGAACTTAATTCAGTAAAAAAAAAAAAAAGGGGGGAAATTATTATTATTTTTTTTTAAACTGTAAATAGGTTTAGTGTTCAATCAAAAATACTGATTAAGAAACGTTTTATATCAATACACCATCAGTTGTCACAATATTTTAACATTGTATTATTACTTTTTTTATTTTATCATATATTTTATTAATATACAATTGCCTCATCGATTGTCACAATATTTTAACATTTTTTATGTATATTACTATTAATCTGTTATTTATAATATAGTTTAAGTAATGTACATAACTTGTTCAAAAGAATACTGATTAAGGTTCTTTTTTAATTTTATTTAATTTAAATACTCGATATTCACAATATGATAACATTATTTTATTAATATATTTAAATACTTTTTTAAGTTTATATTTTAAGTAACATACATATGTTCAAATTATATAGACAAAAGTATTGCACTATAAAGTATTGTTTTTTATTATACCTCATCAGTTGTCACAATATTATGTCATATCGACTCCTTTCTTTCTTTCTTTCTTTCTTTCTTTCTTTCTTTCTTTCTTTCTTTCTTTCTTGTGTTTAGTACATCTGTGGATGGCATTGGTTTGGCCAG
Organism: Sinocyclocheilus grahami; assembly: GCF_001515645.1. Taxonomy (NCBI): domain Eukaryota; kingdom Metazoa; phylum Chordata; class Actinopteri; order Cypriniformes; family Cyprinidae; genus Sinocyclocheilus; species Sinocyclocheilus grahami. The sequence continues at coordinate 246,680 of NW_015505667.1, forward strand.
TAAAAGGTTATTTTAACCACAAGCAGATGTCAATTGAAGCGAATATGATGCTGATATAAGTTTATTTCCCATTTCAAGCGATGCTGCTACATGAACTAATGTGGGATTTAGTGGATTTTGTCAAACGCTTTTTCCACATTTCTAGCCACCACTAAACCACTTTCTCCCATTCACTCACGTCCAAATTCATATTTTATGTGAATGTCAAATTCAACAGTCCTCAGTATTGACATTTTCACTAAGCAATTTTAAAAAGAATGTCGAGTTGATTAACACCATATGCTGTCATTCTCCCAAATACATTTAATTTTTCCTTATATCTGCCTCTGGGATGTAATACGTTTCTGTTAAGGCCCTTTAGGACATTTCATTGAGTTTCCATCTTGCATTAACAGCAGTGCAATATTGTTTTACAGTTTGCAGTGGCTCCAGGCTCTTCCTCAAATAGTAAAGTGACAATAGCATGGACATTTGGATATATATTTTTTCTCTTTCTAATGTAAATTTGTCTGAGACACCTTTTCAGAAACGTGCTGTAGGATTAGAGCCTCCTCCACAAGACTTTCAAATGTGATTTCAGAGCCGTCTGCAGGGAATTAACTGTGTTTAACACAAATGTGCTGAGCATTGACATGACCTATCAGAGTTTTCCAGAAGGAGTTGATCCAACAACAGCGCTAGATCCTGGTCAATATCTGTTCCATTCAGTGCCGAGAGGTTTGCTTGTCTGTAAAGAGGATAAAGCGGATGGATTAGCCCAGCAGTGTGGATTATACAGTCTGACTGACATTTGTATTATGGGGGTTGATTAGTTCTGGATTTATATCATTCTATTTATTTGCACAAATTAACCTGTGGAAATCCCATTGTCAATTCAGCAGAGGATTGTCTGACTTTAGAATTCAGCTGTGAAGATGAAGAGATCCGCAGGAGTCATAGGAGTCAAGTCAGTTTGAAAGAGAAGTTTTAGAGAGGTTTGCAGTAATTTAGCTTGGTTTCAGATGCCTACATCTGAGGGAATTATTGCAAGAGTTAAATTTTCGCAACTTTAGAGTTCATATTGGAGTGTCACTGTTGTTGGTGATTCCTCTATTGAAATCATTGGATCAGTATTGTTCTCTGATGCAGTTTGTACGTTCTCTAAACAGTCAATCAGATTTTTTTTTACTTTACTTTTTAGACTTCAAGCAGCATTGACCAAATGCCACAACAATATCTGTGAATGTTTTAACCAAAACAAAAATGTAGATATGACTACTTAATTATTTATTAATAAATATTTTGTATATATTTATTATAATCAATTTATTCATTATTTAATCAAATTGATAGCAATATTATATTAAACAATATAATAATATAATAATAATAATAATAACAACAACAACAACAACAATACTAATCATCTGTTGACATTTGTTAAAACAAACACGTGTAAA
>NW_015505667.1:267835-271917 GCF_001515645.1 Sinocyclocheilus grahami
ATATAATAATAATAATAATAACAACAACAACAACAACAATACTAATCATCTGTTGACATTTGTTAAAACAAACACGTGTAAATATTTTTTATAATAATTATATTTATATAAAAAACAAGCAAATAAATAAATAAATAGCTTTGACCTGTTTATTTGTATTTAATAATATAATAATAATAACAATTATATTTATATATATATTTATTTATTTTTAATAAACAATGTTTCAAATACATTTTATAAATATAAATAAATGATCAATTCAGTGTAAGAAAGCCGATTACATTTAGCATTCACTGTAAATACTCCTTTACATGACTTCTATGAGCAAGACTGTTCTCCTTCTAAGCCACATATATTATTATTTCTTGAAGATTTAAATACTGGTGTGTACATATAATTACATGCACAAAGTGCAATGACTTTTTCTGATGTATTTGATGCAGGCATGCAAATCTGTTTAGGCTAAATTCTGACACCAGTGTTCGATTATAATTACTGTGTTATTGCAGCACAGGCCTATTGACATCGGCACATAAATTCAGCTGTGAAACTGAGCTGATAGGAGAATTGTGTCCGCTCATTTTTCTGGAATGGAGTTGTAAGTCCTGGTCTGCAGCCGATTGACATTTATTGTGGAATGTTGTGGTTTTGATAGACATTAATTGACTCCCTTTTTATTGACGGTGGAATTTATTGTATTTTACAGCTTTTTTTTTTCCAAACAGCTTGACATTTTCTTCATGTTGACAGCTTTGACATATCAGTCATGAATTAATTCTATTTATTCTTCATATAAGTTGGTCGGTTCTCACTATGAGCACTGCTTGAGTTCACCATAGACTTTAAATTACTGCTGGTTTACTTGCACGATTAAGCCATGCATGCTTACAGCTCTGACATATAGCTCACTTATGAATTAAACAAAACTCCAGTTTGTTCCCTACAAGTAATTACAGAAATGGAGGGAAAAACAGATGCTTGAAAAAGCAGATGAATGAAGAAGGATTTGCTGTGGCTGCAAGCCATGATTGTAAAAGTCTGCAACTGTGACATCCATCCATCCATCCAAACATTTATTTGTTTGTTTGTTTATAAGCAACTGTAAAATATAAGACTTTGATTATATAAAATATGCAAAATATATTTTATTTTAATTTTATTAAAAGTAAGATTTTTTGATGTCTTGAAAGAAGTCTCTTTTGCTCACCAAGGCTTCATTTATTTGTAAAAAAGAAAGAAGTAAAAACAGTAATATTGTGAAAATAACTATGTTAATCCATTTTAACTGTTTCCTATTTGAATATATTTTAAAATGTAATTTGTTCCTGTGACGCAAAGCTGAATTTTCAGCTGCCATTACTCCAGTCTTCAGTGTACATTAATGCATCCATGGCAGCCAGAAGGGTCATCTGTGTATCCATGCTGAGAAAAATTCCTCAATGGGGTTAAGGAATGGAGAGTACGGTGAGAGGAACTCCATCAGCATCCTGTTGTGGGCTGCAAACCATTGCCTGATGATGCTGGAGCAATGGAAACGTCTCAGGTTACTTATGTAACCATGGAGGGATGAGATCCCTGTAGAGAGTGTCTAAAAAGGTGACAAGACACTCTGTATTGTATGGCCCAATAATGGGAATATGCGTTAGTACACCATTCTCAGAGATAGCATCACCCATGGTTATGCTCCCGCCCAGTTGGCCTGGCACATCAACTGTACACTCTTAAAAATAAAGGTGCTTCACGATGCCATAGAAGAACCTTTTTTGTATAAATGGTTCTATAAAGAACCTTTAACATCTGAAGAACCTTTCTGTTTCACAAAAGGTTCTTTGTGGTGAAAGAAGGTTCTTCAGATTACAAAAAGGTAAGAAATAGATGTTCTTTAAAGAACCTTTGACTGAATGGTTCTTTGTGGAACCAAAAATGGTTTTTCTATGGCATCGCCTGAAGAACCTTTTGAAGCACCTTTATTTTTAAGAGTGTAGCTCTGTGGCCGATGATATTTAGACCACGCCTTCTGCATTTCGTTAGGTTGAAGTCAGCCTCATCCATGTAGATGAAGCTGTGTGGTGGTTCACTTGCTTCCAGTTCCATTATACGCTATATCCAGAAGACACAATTTGTTTTATGAATTACATGTAATTTCATTTTGGCCAAGATACAGTTACATCAAATGTATACAGCACATATGGCATCTTCTTTTCTACAGCCATAACAAATGTGTAAAGGTCACACTTACTGTACTGTATATCACTATACGATGTTGTACTGTTTACTGTGAGGTACAGTTGCTGCATGCTCATACATGTTTTACCTGTACATACTGGTAGAGCAGCTCCTTCACTCTTTCACCATTTCTTTCAAATGGAACAGTGTACAGCTGCTTCATATTCATTTGGTGTATTTTCAGCACCCTGTCAATTGTTGAGAATGCTGACTGTTTGGATGTTTTCAAAGATGTTGTTGTCCTCTATAATCCTCTGTTTTGCCTCCCAACTCCTCCGCCACGCAGCGTCACTCCTCTTCTTCTTCTCTCTGGCTGTTGACCCCGTCCCAATTCCTTGTCCTTCCATTGTCAGACATTGAAACATTGTGTTGTGCTCCGGCTATATATACAGTATACTTGCCAATTGATGGTTCATGAGATGCACCTTCGTTAGAGAAAATCAAGATTCACCTGGGAGCAATTTACCAATGCAGGACAGATTTAGAAAAAAAGTCTAATGGAAATGTATAGAAATATGCTTGACATATTATGACAACTTGTTCAACCATTTTGCATGTAAAGACTTATGCTATGAACTAATGCCTAAATGTTGTGGGGGGTGAGACTATTCAACAGAGACCCATTATAATACATTTTGATCAACATGACATAAGCAATTGATAATGTAGGAAACAGCAGAGAATTGTACATAATCATTTGCATGGATGTACCAAAGCATTTGCAACTTGTTCAAAGAAATGAGAAACTGCTTTTTTGATGTGCACAAGTGACACAATGATGTGAAGATTGAACAGGTAGTTTTGAGAATTTCAATTCTGATCTGAGAAATGTACCAAAGCGACTGTGAAAAACTGTAATAAAGCAATAAACCGCTTGAGGCCATGATTGTACCATGTTTAAGGCAATCCATTACCATTTTTTTCAAGCACTGGTTAATTTTGACATTTTTGGCTTTTTGCTTCCTTCTCAAAAAATTCCTAAAGCACCTAAAATGCACTTTAAAGTGTTTATTTTTTTGCACTTATCTATTTGCATCTGTAGATTTCAACTACAATACACATATTTTAAAGGCTGTGAGCTTCTTCTCCTGCACTAAGTCAGAAATCTCAATTTCAGCAGCATTTTCATACACCAAACTTTTATTCCTATCTATATTCTAAAAGTTTGAATGTATATTTAACATTTTATTACTAAAAAGGGTGTATTTTTTTCCCTGGCTGTTGATGGTATTTTCTGATTTAAGTGATTAAAAAAAATTTAAAAAAAAATTTAAACAAAAATCTTGAACCTGGTTTTATACAGAATTCAGATTTTTGTTCTAGAAATGTATGCGAATGATGCCATTTATGCATATTTCATTAGACAATGCATCATTTGCATATTTAAACATATTTCAGAAAACTTCTTAAAACAGTTGTCTTAGTAGAGTGCAACCATCAGGTTCCGGAAGTAACAACTTATTCATTTTCTCTATAGGGAAATATATTTTAATCAATAACTGATAAACCTTTAAAAACAGATTTCTTTTGATCTCCGAGGTTGTTAATTGATGGTATATGCTTTTGTTGAAGCCATCTGTTTACATTAATTCAACTTTAATCAAGTTTAATAGCTTAATTTGTGCTGGAAAACTATATAACCCATGATGCTGTGCAGAGAGTTGCAGTGAGCAAAATGCACCAAAGCTCTGGCCACTCTCATGAAGCACTGAGAATAACGTAATCGAGTTGGCCTCCCTACGCTATAATATTACTTAAATATTTGTATACACATGCATATTTGGCAATACATTTAAAATATTATTTTTAAAATATAGTTTTTATAGGTAGAATCATAGACTGTTAAAAAAAAA
>NW_015505667.1:272032-275900 GCF_001515645.1 Sinocyclocheilus grahami
TATATATATATATATACTGTATATATATGAGAGAGAGAGAGAGATAATTTGGGGCTAATAGTTCTATCAGACTGCACCATACTTTATCTATAGCCTTTGGTATTGAATAAAATCTATTTATAATCATCATTTCTTTTGTTTTGAGTGGATTGCAGTGCATTCTGCTATTGCCTTCTCATGTTATACTGCTGTACTGTACTTTGGACAAAACATGGTAACTTGGAGGGTAGCTCTTATCTCGCTATATTAAGATTTTCTGATGATTCGATGGTTCCAACAAATTGAGGGGTTATTTATTCCTAGTAGGCACTCACTATATCAGCCCAGTGGCTTGTCAACACGGTTTCATTTCCAGATGGACCGATAAACACCTGTGCACTCTTGCTCACCGACAAACAATCAGATTACAGCGTGCCAGACTGAGAAAGTGAGACTAGTTACCCAACACAGACTATAGCACTTCTAAAGCACATCTATGGTCCCTCATGCTCTCCTTTCTCCAGTTTCCGGCATCTGGCTCTAGATAAAGAGGTTCTTGACTGACAGGCCATAATTTTCATGCTGTCGGTGAGACTTCAGAGGCTGAAGCGAAGGGAAGGACGGCGAGAGGCCGCAGACTCCCATGCCTGAATCCTGCAGCACTGATAAGCAGCACCTTGACGGCCGGCTGTAGCTGGACTCAAGTGGACTGGCTTCCTTCCTGTGTTTTGGGGGCCCAGACTGGCTTAACTCGTGACAGAGCAGTAGCCACAGGGAAGGATACTGGCACAGATTCTGTCTTGGTTATCAGATGAACACAGAAAGTGGACCAGACTACAGACAGACGCCTCTTGAGAGACACAAGGCTTTCACATGCTACCCTGTTATTCAAACAAGGGAACTGTGGAAATATGGCAGTAGAGATCTGCCAACTAAATGATTTGATGCCCGAGTTATTGTTGCTTATGTTAGTTAATTAGACCTTGTGTCCAGGTTAAGACCACCTTCATTCATTTAAACATTGAGAGACACAAGATAATCCATTTCAAATAAAATAAATAATTTCAAAATTTAAATAACATGGCCCACTGTTAGGACCATTAAAGGGATAGTTCACCCAAGAATGAAAATTTGATGTTTATCTGCTTACCCCCAGGGCATCCAAGATGTAGGTGACTTTGTTTCTTCAGTAGAACACATTTGATGATTTTTAACTTTAACCGTTGGAGTCCATCAGTCTTATAATGGATGGCAATGGTAACAAAGTCTATGAGAGTAAAAGAAAACATGCACAGACAAATCCAAATTAAACCCTGCGGCTCGTGACGACACATTGATGTCCCAACACACAAAACGATCGGTTTGTGTCAGAAACCGAACAGTATTTATATCATATTTTACCTCTAATACACCACTATGTCCAACTGTCTTTGGGCGCGCACCCGGCTTCCTGTGCGTGAGGTGTGTAAGTGCTCTGGTGTAGTTTACGTAAGCGCCGGAAGTGATCTCTCGCGCGCATACATCATTCATTGTTTACACAGTGCACAAACATTGTAGGTACGACGGCTAATCAAACTGGTATTTACTTGCGCTTATCCGGATTGTTCAAACCGACTTTGCATTCCGGACGAGAACCACACCCGTTACACGGCCGTCGGGCTAGGATGCTGGGCCGTCTAGTCCCTTCAAGCGCCGTGGGCAGAGAGAAGGACAAAGCCGCTGATAGAAGCCGCCGCCCCTCGCACCCCGGGACCGGAGAGGGGAGCGCGTGCGGCCGCCGGACTCCACCCCTTACCTGGACCCTTCCTTCCTTCCTTCCGGACCACTGCCCTTCCCTGCACGAATAGAGGGACTCCCGTGCCGCCATAGTGCCAGACCTGCATTCCGGACGAGAACCACACCCGTTACACGGTCGTCGGGCTAGGATGCTGGGCCGTCTAGTCCCTTCAAGCGCCGTGGGCAGAGAGAAGGACAAAGCCGCTGATAGAAGCGCCCCGGACCGGAGAGGGGAGCGCGTCCGGCCGACGAAGCCGGCTGTTCACAGTGTGCTGTATCCAAGCATGTTAACAGAAAGTTGAGTGGAAGGAAAAAGTGTGGAAGAAAAAGATGCACAACCAACCGAGAGAACCGCAGCCTTATGAGGATTGTCAAGCAAAATCAATTCAAGAATTTGAGTGAACTTCACAAGGATTGGACTGAGTCTAGGGTCAAGGCATTAAGAGCCCCCACACACAGATGTGTCAAGGAATTTGGCTACAGTTGTCGTATTCCTCTTGTTAAGCCACTCCTGAACCACAGACAACGTCAGAGGCGTCTTACCGGGCTAAGGAGAAGAAGAACTGGACTGTTGCCCAGTCGTCCAAAGTCCTCTTTTCAGATGAGAGCAAGTTTTATTTGAGTTGAATTACTGAAATAAATGAACTTTTCCACGACATTCTAATTTATTGAGATGCACCTGTATACTGTATATAATAAAAAAAAGAAAATACAAAGTAACATGAAGTTTACATTATGTCAACTGGGGAATGTGATTTTCATGAAAATATTATAAATTCATTAAATTAATAAATAAAATTAAATTAAAAAAATAAAATACTTTCCTAGTAAAATGAAATATTTTCTTTGCATTTTGTATTGTAATATTTTATATAATATTTTGTGCCCCAAAATTATGCCTATGAATTGCATTTGCATTTCTTTCAAATTTTACAATTTATATTAGAAGAGCAATAAGGTTTACCTTATTAGTAATAAGACATAATTAGTAATAATTCCAAGCTGCTTAGTGTTGAGCTGGATTATAAGATTATTTCCTTCAACAAGAGCAAAATCCGCCTTTAAAACACTCAGTCTCTAATACAGAACTAATTACTTTCTGATTTTAGTGTAATTTTGGGTATTGTGTAATGTACCTTGTACATTCAAAAAGTGTTTTTATCATGAAAACCAGGCTTTTTCTGTAGTATTCCTCCGGCAGTTATTCCTACAAGCCTGACAGCGCACCATCATGATTTTTTTCAAGATTTCCCCTCACAGAAACCAAAACAAGATATTACAAAAAAATTGTGAAATGTTAATCTCTATTTGTCTAGAGGGTTCAACGTTTGTAAGACCTGTTTGTTGCAACCCGCGTTGAGGCTCAATGCAGGAACACTGTGATAAAAACATGACTGCTGCTAATTAAAATGAACGAGAGCAGAGCAGATGGCTTCTTCACAGCTGGAAACAGCTCAGTGACTTTGGGTGTCTGGAGAACCATATAGTGACATGAACTTGTTCCTTTCAATTTCCCTTATATCTTATGGACTGATTTGGCTGAAGTGCATGTCTTTATTTTTGATGATGGTCTTAGAAGCAGATATATCACATTTGTTGAATATTTCCCTGTTCAGATTAACATTTTAATTTTCAGTGGAGTTCATTTAAATTCAAACAAACTCAAAGGATTATTATATTTTATATTTACTATTATTTATTTATTTATTCACATTTAATTTAGGTGTTCAGCTATGAGACCATTTTTTAAATGAAACTTGTTCCGATCCGGTTATAAATGGAATATATCAGCTATAATGCCAAATTTTTATTTATTGATTTTTTTTTTTATCTCCATCTATCTCTAGACATTTTGAAATGTTTTGCATTTTAAAGTGTTCTTCTGCTATCTTTCTTTAACATAAATGTCACATGGTTTGATATTTTATTATCTAAAGCAGTGACATTCAGACATTGTAAGTGTGAGTTAAGCATCCATTTTATAGTACATGTCACATATAATATATATGGTATGTCTACAAATATCCTTTTATATTCGAGTAAATCATGGTACACGCCTCCCATTTTAGATCCGTTAAAGGTCATGTTACCTTAATGCACGCTTGCATGACAT
>NW_015505667.1:276138-277331 GCF_001515645.1 Sinocyclocheilus grahami
ACCATAGACTGTATAAAAACATGGACGTAGTGTCCGTAACGTCACCCGTAGGTTTCCGAAGAGTGTTTTTGAAGCCTAAAGTAGGTGGCGACGGCCGTCGCTATCTTGGCAGTGCATCACCGCGCGTCACTCCCGGATAATCGAAAATGGGCAAAGAGGCAGGAGCTGGTTGCTGAAACCACACCCACCTAGCTCGACGGTGGTGACAGCAGCGGCAATCCACCTGTCACTCAAGTGGCCACGCCCTTTATTATGCAGAACTTTAAGGCTTAATATAATTTAAACGGATGAGTTATAAAAAAATTCACCCCCCTCACAGTTGTCATGAAGGGCAAAATTAGCTATATAGACCAAAACCACTTTTTGTACCAGGCTTTAAACATATTTTATTCTGCTGTAAAGCTGGGCATTTTAACATGGGGAGTCTATGGGACTGAATCCCTTTTGGAGCCAGCCTCTAGCGGCCAGTCAATGAATTGCAGTTTTAGTCAGTTTCACGAGAGAGACCGGAAGGTTGCTGCTTGGTCCTGGGTGCATCCTCTAGAGCCGGCGCGTGACGCGTCGTCTTCTTCTTCTTGTTTTACGTAAGTGCATAAGTGCATTACCGCCACCTATCTTTCAAATGGACCATTGACACTATATCTACAATCTCAATTAGGAGTGCCAATGGTCCATTTGATAGATAGGTGGTGGTAATGCACTTATAAGTCTGCGATCTGCAGTAAAGCAAGAAGAAGACGAAGACACGTCACGTGCCGGCTGTCGAGGACGCGCTCAGGACGCGCTCAGGACAGTTCAGACAGTTCAGACAGTTCTGACATTGCGGTGAATCAGAGGTAAAAAACTATATAAATACTGTTCAGTTTCTTGCACAGACCGATCGTTTTGTGTCTTTACACATCAATATATCTTCACGAGCAGCAGGGTTTAATTTGGTTGTGTTTATGTATGTTTTTTTTTTACTCTCAAAGCCGTGATTCCCATTCACTTCCATTATAAGACTGACAGACTGCAACGGTTTGAGTTAAAAATCTTCGTTTGTGCTCTACTGAAGAAACAAAGTCACCTACATCTTGGATGCCCTGGGGTTAAGCAGATAAACATCAAATTTTCATTTTTGGGTGAACTATCCCTTTAATATTGTAAAGTAATACAGCCTGGTCTCATGTTTATACGTAGGTATAAATACGTAA
>NW_015505667.1:277497-287540 GCF_001515645.1 Sinocyclocheilus grahami
TTAAAAAACATTTTAAGAAACATTTTTTTCATAATTCTATAATTAATTTCACAAGAATAACATTCATCTGAAATATAAGTCCTTTGTCACATTATAAATGTCTTTACTTTTAGTTTTGAATAATTTATTGCATCCTTGATAAGTAAAAATAGTAATATCTTAAAAAAAAAAAAAAGATTTTGACTTGCTATTGCTGCATGAGCATATGATACACAAACTTGGTTGAATAAAGCAAACCAGTGTCATATTAGTAAAGTTTTGTTGGATGACTATTGTAATGAAGGTAAAAACAACTACAGTGCCATACAAGAGTCATACATTAGGTGCACACAAGTCCGTGTGTTAAAGATGTTGAAGTTTAAATTACTTGTAAAGTTGATCATACTTAAAAATGTAAGGCAGGACCCGCCTTCAATTTAAGTTTTCAAGTTGAAATAGGTGAGATTGTTTTTATTTTTTTACGTAAGTAAATGTACGTTTTATAGAACCACATTTTACGTAAAATACATACGAATTATCATGAGATCACGTTGAGTAATATTACAGTTTAAAATAACTGTTTTATATTTGAATATATTTTTAAAATATAATTTATTCCTGTGATTAAAGCTGAATTTTCAGCATCATTACTCCAGTCTTCAGTGTAACGTGATCCTTCAGAAATCATTGCTGCATTTTTCTTAAAAAACATTTTAAGAAACATTTTTTTCATAATTCTATAATTAGTTTCACAAGAATAACATTCATCTGAAATATAAGTCCTTTGTCACATTATAAATGTCTTTACTTTTAGTTTTGAATAATTTATTGCATCCTTGATAAGTAAAAATAGTAATATCTTAAAAAAAAAAGATTTTGACTTGCTATTGCTGCATGAGCATATGATACACAAACTTGGTTGAATAAAGCAAACCAGTGTCATATTAGTAAAGTTTTGTTGGATGACTATTGTAATGAAGGTAAAAACAACTACAGTGCCATACAAGAGTCATACATTAGGTGCACACGAGTCCGTGTGTTAAAGATGTTGAAGTTTAAATTACTTGTAAAATTGATCATACTTAAAAATGTAAGGCAGGGCCCGCCTTCAATTTAAGTTTTCAAGTTGAAATAGGTGAGATTGTTTTTATTTTTTTTATTTTTTGCAATGATGCTTCTCAAGAAAATGGATCTTGTTTCAATGATTTTTAGATACATTTATATACTCAAAGACAAATAAAACAAAACCAATTCAAAATTTAAGGAGGCTTTACGTGCTAATTTTAAAGTTGTACTCCATGTTACCCATATGTTTATCAAACTATCCTCACCCAGTAATGATTTCCAGCTCATCAGACCATCAGCTCATGGGAACTCAATTCCCGCCTTATGTGCTCCATTGGGTATTGGCACATCATCCAACTTGGCAGTGGCCATAAAGCAGAATGGCTGCACGGCCTCCTGCATCAGCGAGGAGGCTTTTAATTAGTGCATCTGGGGCGTTGACTTGGGATTGGGAGTTTGGCCAGGCAGTCTGTCTGGTTCCACACGGCCAACTTTAGACCAGACCTGAGCATCCCGCCGCAAGTCAGGACCTCCCTGTCATGTCCAGATCACAGAACGGGGAGTCTGCGTTTTCATCCTGCAGTGCTCCCAAGAGCCCATGCTTAGAGGTCAAATGATTCAGAAGATGCTCGTTTGACTGTTTTTAAGTGCTCTTGACCAACTCACAATCACAAAGGAAAGTCTATAGTATGAGTCTGTTTAACCAAAAAGGGTGATTTTTAAAGATTTTCAACTTCACAAGAATGTGTTTTAGTGTAAATATTTTAATTTAAAATTGTTATAGTGTTAATAAATTGCATTGTGCCATCTCACGCTAAATTAAATATAATAAATAGTCATATATTTTAAATTGAATTATTGCTCAATGTTATAGTGTTAATAAATTGCATATAATAAAATATAATTTAATTGCAATAATAAATAAAAGTGTTGCTAGAGTAACACTTCCCTCAATGAAATGGGAAAAAAATATAAAAAGTGCCTTGTTTCTCAAGTGCAAAGTAGCCATCTAGTTTAAACAATTAAAGTCTCTGATTTCCAAATAAAGATTTGTGTTTTTGTTTAAAATAGCTGCTCTTTTTGTGTTGGTGAACTGTCATTCTTATAAACAGCCTTCCACGTAATCGTATTCAGACTTAGCGATTTGGCCCTGTTATTGGAGGAATATACTGTATATGTGTTACGCCAACATATGAATTAGTTGTCGTGGTGTGATGGATGGAGCTCTGGTAAATTGTCTCCTATATCACTGTACAGAGGGAGTGGTTTCATTTGGTGACCTTATATTGCTCCTGTCAGCTGAAGTGAGCGATGCTCCATGTATTTATTATACAGGCACAGAAACAGAAATGGATATGGCAGTGTATGAGGAGGATACTGAGTTGTTGAGCATTGTGTACGTCATCGCACCTTAATTGTACTGTCGTCTAAGAGAGCTGCTCGAGATGGATCAAAGCCATGGTCGGTGTGTCAGAGGCTTTTAGATATTCACCCCACCGCTCCTCTGCTGCCTGCCTCTCTAATGAATATGGACAATCCTGGTGTCGAGATGCTTGCATGTGGCTAGCGCAGTCATGCACTCAGACAAATCTGTCCTGCTGCATGTTGAAACTTTCTCTGGAAGCACAACTAGCATCATGATGGACAGAATAAGAGGAACATCATATAATTGTCATCATATACTCTATCTATCTATCTATCTATCTATCTATCTATCTATCTATCTATCTATCTATCTATCTATCTATCTATCTATCTATCTATCTATCTATCTATCTGTCTATGTCTATATGTCTGTCTGTCTGTCTATTTATCTTTATTATATTTGTATTTTTATCTGTCTTTTTATTTTTTACATTTCCTTTTAAAATTCATTCATCCATCCATCCATCCATCCATTCATTCATTCATTCAATCATTTTAATTGCCAGACTTAAATTTTGATTTAATGATGTCAGATATGTGCTCTCCCTATGTCACTGATGTATATACTGTAGGTGTTTTATGTATGTTCATATATTTTGAATGACTTTATGCAATTAATCGGTACATGTTATATATGTGTTGTTTCGATGTAATTTAATCAAAATACATCCCTGTGCATCCCTAGGGGTCTGTCAGGTTTGACCATTTTGCCCCATAAATCTCCAAACACAACAGTAATGCGTCACATCTGCACATCCATGCATTTATTTATTTATTTTTTTCGTGCTGTGCGAAGCGGAGGATGCTGCAGATGTCTGCGATCTGATTACAATGCATAAACTCATCAATCATCACTCACCAAAACCAAAGCAAGGACCAAGAGCCGGCCATCGGTCATTTCGCTGACACTAACACTGCTGCCCCATTTATTATCATCAGCCGAGCGGCATGCTGCATTCTTTAACAACTCATTTTGATGTCCAGACATTCTGAAATATTGTTATGAATGATGTCGTAGTGGTTTTGATAATGCTCAGGCTTCACTAGATGCATATTTTTGTCATTATTAACAGAAAACAGATTGCAGTTTTGTTTTTGCTCCCATGCTAGACTTGCATAGCCAGACTTTTCGGTAACACTTTACAATAAGGTTCATTAGTTAAACATTAGTTAATGTATTAACTAACATGAACTAACCATCAGCAATACATTTGTTACTGTATTTACTAATCTACGCTAACGTTAGTTAATAAAAATACAGATGTTCATTGTTAGTTCATGTTAGTTCACAGTGCATTAACTAATGATAACAAGATTTTAATAATGTATTAGTAAATGTTGAAATTAACATTAACAAAGATTAATAAACGCTGTATAAGTGCAGTTCATTATTAGTTCATGTTAACTAATGTAGTTAACTAATGAACCTTATTGACTTTTCACTGTAAGCTTAAAAGGGTCTATATCACCTGGAGAGAGCTATTGGTTAGCTTTCCCATTCATTTCAAGGACAAATGTCCATGGCCTGCATGCTACAATCGTTGCTGTTGCTTCTTTAAAGAAATAGTTCACCCAAAAATGGAAAATTTGCTGAAAATGTATTCACCCTCAGGCCATTCAAGATGTAGATTAGTTTGTTTGTTCATAGGAACAGATTTGAAGAAATGTAGCATTAAATCACTTGCTCACAAATGGATCCTCTGTAGTAAATGGATGCCATCTGAATGTGACCTTTAAACAGATGGTATGAAAACATCACAATAACGGGATGAATGTTTTCACTGGTGGAAGCATTATTATGGATTATGGACTCATATGGCTATGCAAGTCTAGCATGGGAGCAAAAACAAAACTGCAATTTGTTTTCTGTTAATAGTACCAACATTTTTTTTGTAGGAAACAAATCTATTAAGATATTTTATGGATATCCCTCCTGAATCAGACAAGATTATTTTTTTATTTCTTTCTCTTTTTTTCCACTGGAGAAAGTAATATTATGGATAGTGCTAACTTTCTCCAAATCTGTTCCCATGAAGATACAAACTCATCTAGATTTTGGATGGCCAGAGGGTGAGTACGTTTTTAGCAAATGCTCTTTTTTTGGGTGAACTATTCCTTTAAACCTGAAAATGCATATAAATCTGATTGTAAACTCCTGTAGAAATGTGTTTAAGGAAATTGTATTTTCTTGGAATGAACTTGACTCCAGTGATTAGTTCTTGTTCAGAAGCTCTCCTTGTACCAGCCTAGTAAATGAATAGTTAATCCAAAAAGGAACATTTTCCCATCTTTTACTCAACCTCAGTCCAATGCATTCACATACATCCAAATATAACTCCTCTAGATGTGTCAGACCAGGTTTGCGTCAATGACATCATTGCTTTTTGTGCATCTCGTCATTGACGTAAAACCTGCCACAATGCACACAAATGAAAACAAGATTTGTGCATCTTGCTGTCTTTGTGTACGATGTGCATAAGGATGCCTATGTTTGTATGACATGCAAGCCCATGTTTTCGTTCACCAAACCCTGATCCAGAACTCCCTGAATTCTTCTGCATATCATGCCACAAGGCTTTTGGTCATTAACGGATCAGTTTTCAGTGTGCTGTAAACATCTATTCAGAGCACGGGATAAATTACAAACCATGTCCCCAAAGACCACCCGTCCTGCTTTTATATCTGTAACCGATGGCATCTGCAACAAGAATAATGAAATCTGCATAATTGGCAAGCTTTGAATACATACATTTGTCATCTCTTCTTCAGGTAATGAATCACTGGTTGCGCACAAACAACAACAGCAACAAAACCGAGTCTTAACACTTTGGCAACCTCCAGCAGATTGTGTCTTTACTTCTAATGAGTCTGTAAGTGATATCACACCATTCCAGCAAGCAATTAGTGAGCAGGGAGTTACGCTTTCACTGAGGCATGGGGCATCTGGGTTTTTCCAGTGGCTTCTTTGAAATGATGCTCTGCCAAGGGAATGGGGAAACTTTCTGGAAACTTGTGTTGTAGAAATTGGTAGCTTTGTTTCCATCGTGCCCTTTTTGTCTATCATTTACCCTCAAAAGCACTGTGGCAGTACTTTGATCCAGATCTGAGTCTTTTAACAAGCTTTGTAGGGCTGGGCATATTGGATACAGATTTTCGGGTTTGATTTGAATCAGATTCATAAGCTCTCGATTTATTACAAATCCTTTCACCATATTTATCTAATCTGCGTGTGTTTTTAAACATTTTAATGAAATATTCTAGAATTGAAGCGTTATCTTAATATTATTTATATTCCACTGTAGTATTTATTAGTATGTTAAATTGTCTTTTATTTTTATATTTTCATTTTTTATTCTAATTTGTTACATTTTAGTTTGTTTTATTTTGTTTTATTTTATTTTTATTGTGTGTGTGTGTGTGTGTGTGTGTTTTAATTTTTAGAAGTTTATTATTGTCATCATCATCATCATCATCATTCTTATTATTTGTTTTGGATATGTCTATCCAAGCTAGCTTCAGTTTATATTTATTTCAGTTTTATTTTTAGTCATTTTAGTAATTTAGCTTAAACCTAGATAACGTAAACTAAAATTAGTAATGTTGCCTTGGCAGCTAACCAAATTAAACATATTTATTTATTTATTTGTTTTTAATATTTATTTTATTCCAGCTTTATTTCAGTTACTGAAATTCATTTTTAATATTTAACGATAACGATAATGTCTTTGCTTGACATATCCAAGATGGCGCTATTCCATGGCGACATGTTGTTGCTCTCTTCTCTGTTATGTGAAGTTGTGTGTTGTTTTTGGCTGGACTGTGTTGGGGGCATTATGTCATACAGTAGAGTGGAGCTTTTGCATATAAGGGACAGTATGATTGAATGTCAGCCCAAATTACATTTCTACTCAGAGGACTTTGCCATCAGGCCCGTGGATATTGTTAGCGCAGATGCTAGTGCTCCCTGTTTCGGAGCTCCACGTGGGAGGAAAAGAGACAGAAGAGCCGGCGCTTTGGTTCGGTTTAGGAAACGGGAATATTGAACACCGTTGCAGAGTATTTTACTCTCTTAACGTCCGCTCGCTTGCCAACAAACAGGACGAACTGACTCTTTTGCTAAGCAACAGGAGAGACATGGCTAATTGTTCCGTGTTATGCTTCACCGAGACCTGGTTGAATGAGGGTGTCCCGGATTCCGCATTACATCAGCGGGGATTCTACTTATTCCGAGCGGATCGTACTTCAAGTTCATTGAAGAGTAAAGGAGGAGGCATGTGTTTTTATGTGAATCAGCAGTGGTGCACGGATACAAAGGCAATTTCAACAGTATGATTTACCAACCTGGAACTATTAACCATCAAGTGCAGACCTTTTCATCTGCCTAGATATTTTACTTCTGTTATTTTGGTTGCTGTGTATATTCCACCTCAAGCAGCAGCTAATGAGGCAGCTCAACAGTTGGCTGCCCATATAATGCAGTTGGAAATCTCTTATCCAGATTCAACAATATTGTTTCTTGGGGACTTCAATCATGTTGGTATGAGGAAGATCACGCCCAGATTCAAACAGCAGATCAAAGTGATGACTAGGTTGGACAAGATCTTGGACCAATGTTATTGTGTGTTTCCTAATGCTTTTCACTCTGTGTCTTGGGCTCCATTGGGGCAATCAGACCACAGTTAGATTTTTCTCATTCCTGTTTATCGATGTAAATCTAAACGTATTATACTAGTTAAGAGAGTGGTCAAGGAATGGTCTGTGGAGGAAATAGGCATGCTAATGGACTGTTTAGAGGCTACCGATTGGTCTGTTTTTAAAGAGTCATGTTTTGATTTGGACAAGTACACTGAGATGGTTACCTCATATATAATTTTTGTGAGATGGTGTGTGTACCTTCTAAGGCTGTTACCATATACAACAATAATAAGCCATGGTTTAATAAGGACATTTAAAAAATATGGAGGGAGAAGCACAAGGCATTTAAGAGTGGGGATAAAGAGCTTTGTAAAATTATCAAAGGTGACTTTGAAAAGACTTCAATCATGTTGGTATGAGGAAGATCACGCCCAGATTCAAACAGCAGATCAAAGTGATGACTAGGTTGGACAAGATCTTGGACCAATGTTATTGTGTGTTTCCTAATGCTTTTCACTCTGTGTCTTGGGCTCCATTGGGGCAATCAGACCACAGTTAGATTTTTCTCATTCCTGTTTATCGATGTAAATCTAAACGTATTATACTAGTTAAGAGAGTGGTCAAGGAATGGTCTGTGGAGGAAATAGGCATGCTAATGGACTGTTTAGAGGCTACCGATTGGTCTGTTTTTAAAGAGTCATGTTTTGATTTGGACAAGTACACTGAGATGGTTACCTCATATATAATTTTTGTGAGATGGTGTGTGTACCTTCTAAGGCTGTTACCATATACAACAATAATAAGCCATGGTTTAATAAGGACATTTAAAAAATATGGAGGGAGAAGCACAAGGCATTTAAGAGTGGGGATAAAGAGCTTTGTAAAATTATCAAAGGTGACTTTGAAAAAGCTGTTAAAAAGGCAAAAGGAAATTATAAGTGTACATTAGAAAACAAGTTGAAGATCAATGACACTTAGGGTGAATGGAAAAGTCTAGAGCAGATCACAGGCTATAAGATACAATCTCAAGTCATCTCTGATGATATTACATTGGCTGATGAACTTAATGCATTCTACAGTCGCTTTGAAAATACAATGGAGGTACAGGTTGGTCAGCCCGACACTGCCCTCCTGGCCCTGTACTTTGAGTCCTTCTTTTAAAATAGAGGAATATGAAGTCAGGAGAACAGCAGAAAGGCAGCAGGCCCTGACTCCATATCATTTGTAACATTGAAGTGGTGTGCGTTCATCCTTGCCCCAGTATTCACCGATATATTCGTTAAGAGTATGCAGAGTACCATCATGTTTTAAAGCAGCTGTTATAATTCCAGTGACAAAAAAGTTGAATATTAGTTGCTTAGATGATTACAGACCAGTGGCCCTAACTTCAGTTGCTATGAAAATCTTTGAGCGATTGGTGTTTAGGTATCTACTTTATAAAATCTCTTCTCCAATTTGTCTATAAGGCTAATAGGTCAGTTGATGATGCTGTGGCTCTGTGTATCCATTCAATTTTGCAACATTTTGAAGCCCTCAATACTTATGTCAGAGTCCTTTTTGTGGACTATAAATTGGCATTTAATACAATTATTCCAGTTAAACTTTTTGATAAGTTAAAGCAATTGGGGATTCAACACTCCCTTGCTTTTTGGATTTTGGAATTTTTTGCAGAACAGAACACAAGTAGTTAAAATTAATAATATACTTTCAAGTCTCAAGACAATCAGTGTGGGGGCCCCACAAGGATGTGTACTGTCACCATTATTGTACTCCATATACACTAATGATTGTGTTTCACATTTTAAATCAGTGCAAATTTTTAAGTTTGCAGATTATACTACATACATTGATTGGTTTAATAACAAATAATAATGAATCGGACTATAGAAGTGAGGTTTCTACACTGTTTGAATGGAGTTGCACTCATAATTTGAAGTTAAATGTCCTAAAAACAAAAGAAATGGTGTTTGATTTCAGACAGAGGACAAATGCTGTTTTGCCATTGACTATTAATGGTCAGGACATTGAAAATGTTCAATGTTTTAAGTTTCTCGGGAGTACTATCTCTGCAACGTTAAAGTGGGGCGACAACCTAAGAGGCATTATTAAAAAATATCATTAAATGCTTTTTTTCTTAAGACGACTTAAAAAGTTTTGCATATCTAAAGTTGGTATGTTCAACTTTTATAGAGCTGTCATTGAAAGCATGCTGACTTTCTCGCATATAGTGTGATTTGCTAGCTCCACAGCTCAGCAGAAAAATCAGATCTGTAACGGGTTGCTTCGAATATTATTGGTTGTGATCTTCCCCCTATTGATGAGATCTATGTTTCACGTTTGCAAGGTTTAACAATCCTGAAAGATCCAGCCAGACACCTCTTTCACAAGTCTACACATTTTTTGAACAGCACTTATTGTAGAATTGTTCATGCTCTTAATTCCTCTGGTGTCTATGCATCTGTATTTCACTCCTTATAATTGATAGGACATATATACAGTAGGTGTGTATGTGTATGTATTTATACAGTATATGTATTTTAATGTTTGTTATTATTGTTGATGAGCTCACCAAGCAAAATTCCAGTTTGACAATAAATAAATAAATAAATAAATTAAATAATGAAAACTTTCTTGATTCAGTAACAACTCAGTAGATTCAGTAAGTTATGTGAAAGATCAAATGAGTTGGTGAGTCTTTTTGAATGATTCACTGCACACCGTCACACAACTCCAACCTCCTTATTAAGTTTGCGGATGACACGACTGTAGTGGGTCTCATTAGCAACAGAGATGATACAAACTACAGGAGCGAGGTGAGCCGCCTGGCCGGGTGGTTCAGTGACAACAATCTCTCTCTGAATGTGGAGAAGACGAAGGAGATTGTTGTTGACTTCAGGAGAGTGCGCACTCAGCATGCTCCTCTGACCATCAATGGTGTG
>NW_015505667.1:290074-291134 GCF_001515645.1 Sinocyclocheilus grahami
TCTTCTTCGCTCGCTTTGAGGCACAAAACAGCACCACTGCACAGAAGACTCCACCTCCTCCCGGCGACCAGGTGATGACGCTGTCCCCGGACAGCGTAAGGAGATCCCTCAGCAGGATCAACGCACGCAAAGCTCCGGGTCCTGACAACATTCCTGGGCGTGTACTGAGAGACTGTGCGGTGGAACTCACCGATGTCTTCACAGACATTTTCAACATCTCGCTAAGTCAGGCTGTTGTCCCCATATGCTTCAAAGCTACCACCATCATTCCAGTCCCGAAGAAGTCGTCTCCATCCTGCTTCAATGACTACCGTCCAGTTGCACTTACCCCTATTCTCATGAAGTGCTTTGAACGGCTAGTCATGCAACACATCAAATCTGCCCTCCCTCCCTCCTTGGACCCCTTCCAGTTTGCATATCGGTCCAAACGATGACGCCATGACGCCATCGCCACTACCCTCCACTCAGCACTCACACACCTGGACAAAAAAGACTCATACGTCAGAATGAGACTTCAGTACTTCAGTTCAGCATTCAACACAATCATCCCTCAACAGCTCATTCACAAACTGGTCCAGCTGGGGCTCAACACTTCGCTGTGCAACTGGCTGTTGGACTTCCTGACTGGAAGACCTCAGGCAGTTCGGGTCGGCAGCAACACATCCAGCACCATCACACTGAACACTGGGGCCCCCCAAGGATGTGTGCTTAGCCCCCTCCTCTTCACTCTGCTGACCCACGACTGCACACCGTCACACAACTCCAACCTCCTTATCAAGTTTGCGGATGACACGACTGTAGTGGGTCTCATTAGCAACAGAGATGATACAAACTACAGGAGCGAGGTGAGCCGCCTGGCCGGGTGGTTCAGTGACAACAATCTCTCTCTGAATGTGGAGAAGACGAAGGAGATTGTTGTTGACTTCAGGAGAGTGCGCACTCAGCATGCTCCTCTGACCATCAATGGTGTGACTGTGGAGAGGGTGAGCAGCACCAAGTTCCTGGGTGTGCACATCACAGAGGATCTCTCCTGGACTAACAACACCGCAGCACTGGCCAA
>NW_015505667.1:291239-291677 GCF_001515645.1 Sinocyclocheilus grahami
AGCTGCATCACTGTGTGGTATGGCGCCTGCAACGCGTCCTGCCGCAAGACACTTCAGCGCATAGTGAGAGCAGCTGAGAAGTTCGTTGGTGCCTCTCTCCCCTCCCTCCAGGTCATTTACAACACCCGTCTCACCCGCAAAGCCCTCTGCATTGCAGGGGATCCCACCCACCCGACACACAGCTTCTTCAGTCTGCTGCCATCAGGGAGGAGACTGCGGAGTCTCCAGGCCAGGACCAGCAGACTGAACGACAGCTTCATCCATCAGGCTGTCAGGAAACTGAACAGCTCCCGACCTTGCCCCCCCTCCCCTCTTTTGCCCCATGCACCACTGAACTCTGACCCTCTGATGGACTCTCCCACTCCCCCCTCCCAAATACATACACACACTGTCACTTTAATCAGTCTGAATAAGCTCTTTTGCACTACAATCATTATA
>NW_015505667.1:295668-299594 GCF_001515645.1 Sinocyclocheilus grahami
CACCACTGAACTCTGACCCTCTGATGGACTCACCCACTCCCCCCTCCCAAATACACACACACACACTGTCACTTTAATCAGTCTGAATAAGCTCTTTTGCACTACAATCATTATATTTGCACTGTTGTTTACTTCACTGGTTTGCACTCTATCTGCCATGCGCCTTGTGCTGCTTTATATGTATATTTTTTTACATTTTACCTTATTTGTATAATTGTATAGTTGTATTTTATATTTAAATCTGTATCTATCTGTATTTATGTTCTACTGTTAGTGTTATCTGTATGCACCAAGGGTCTGAGAGTAACGCAATTTCAATTCTCTGTGTGTATGTGCTGTACATGTGGAAGAATTGACAATAAAGCAGACTTGACTTGACTTGACTTGACTTGACCAGCTCATATGATTCATTTGTTCATAAATCAGACTCCGCTGGTTGTGCTGTTTTTGATTCACTAAAGATAACTAGTTTAAAAGAGTAATTTGTTTTGTGGATTTGTTTGTAAATCAAACTACACGGATCAGGCTTTATGTTCTTGCATGCAGCCTGTGATGACAAACTCAACTAAACTATGACTTCTTTTTGTTTGACTGATTTCTCTAGATTGTCTTTTTTAGGCATGCCTCATTCATGTTAGGTTAAAAAAATCCATCATAATCAGAAACAACAAGCACAAAGATCAGTAGCACATGCTAACATGCAGTGTTCTGTGATATATTGGTATACTGGATGCTCTTTGGGACCGAGTCTCATCATATTCGTACCTACGCACACGCGCTGACGCCCATGAGGAAAAACACTACATAACGAGCCACATATCGGGTGTCACACTAATTTAATTAGAGCGAATTGAGGCTGTTTGCGGGAGGCCTAAATACAGCCGGCGACTGTCAGCAGCTCAGTTTGTCTCTGCTGATTACAACACAAGCTGCTGCTTTCTCTCGCCCCGTCTCTCCTACTCGTCCTCTTTCTCTCCATCTGAGATGCTGAATCTGATGCCACAGTCTGTTTATTACACTTTGGACTGCTATTTTGAGGACTGATATCAGATGCTTGGTTGTGCATAATATTCAGTTGATTTGTTGTCAGGTGGCTCTCTATGTAAAGAGCTTGTATTTAATTGAATGTGCAACTTTTGTCAAAACCATGAAGCTAAATAATTTTTTTAAAGCATGATTTTGACATCCTGTAGAAGTGTTGTGATGAGATTTAGACTCATATTCATACTGTTAGATTTTGAGAACTGAAAACCAATTGATATCAGCATTCATATCAGTGTCAAGGGCTGATAAATTGCACAGTTTGTGTAGCAAAACTAGGAGTATAGAATCAGTATTTATGTAGAAAATAATCATACAGTGGAGACTTGGAAACAATAGTACAATTCTGGTGTATTACTATAATTCATTCATGTATGTATGCATGCATGCAATTATTTTACATTTATTTATTTATTTATTTATGCAGTTATTTATACATTTAATTATGACTTTATGTATTTATGTATTTATATTGTGCATTTTATATATACACACACACAACCTATGGAACAATTACATTTCGCCCGCAGAATGATATATTTTGCATATATATGTATATATACAGTATATATATGGTTTACCTTTGTGTCCATAGGTTTGATTTCTGAATAGTATTAGTATTTTTATTCATTTATTTATTTGTGCAAGTGTAGAGGTGTATTATAAAATACCTCTACTCAACAAACCGCATGATCATGTGCTCAGTTTTGAGCAATAGTATAGTGATTATCGCCTTAGAAATCACCACTAATTATTACTACAGTATGTGAAATCATTAGTTGCATGTAATGAAAAATTATCTTCAATTTACATGCAAAATCAAAGACCTTCTAGTGCCCTTAGAAATCATTATAGAAGTCACACATCCACAAAACTTGTGAAGTGACCCTGTGCGGAGAAAATGTTGAAATGGCTGCCAACTCACTCAGCTGAGGTCTTTTTAAAGGTTCCTCTTAATTTAATATTTTAACGGAGTCTCTAGCAATGAGAAGGTATAAAATATGATCACCTGTACGCTTGCTTGGAACAGATTATTGCAAGACAAGGTGAGAAAGGCAGTCTTTAGTGTTTAAATGATACTTTTCAGTATTACTGGCTGAACCATAGAAAGGTCACCCTCAACATTCATATTAATTATTCATCCTAATTATGGCTGAATGGACTCTGGCCTAATTTCACCATATCTTGCACTGTTAGGTGAAATGTAGGAAAGTCTTTCGAAATGGTCTAAATGGGTTTAAAACGGCGAGTAAATCCGGCGAAGAGAAGCAATAAAGGAGGAGAAGGTGACGCAAACTATTGAAATAAATCTGTTCAAGCAGCATTTTTCTCACATAATCCAATTTACGGAAATTAACATAATTTCAGGTTTGTGGATTATGTTTTCTGGCAGCATAAAGCTTATTGGACTTTTTGAAGGAGCAAATGTATGAAAAAGTAATTTAGCCTGCCGTTATGTGGTAAAGGTGAAGAATTATTATTTAATATTTCCAGTAAGATGACAAAGACAGTCTGGTTATTACTGTAGAGATAATTAATTCAACTACAAGATGTAGATCAGAAGTTTTTTACTTTTCCACATATATTAAGATTTGCTCCACTTAATTTAATTATGTCATTATTAGCATATTGCATTTCAATAGACTTTTTTGTCGTTTGACAGCTGCTATTGATCTTTCAAATTTTTCAAAAATAAATAACAGCATATTTAATATATGTAATAATATTTAAATATAATAAATGTATTATAAACATATGTAAAATATTTATATAAATAATTATTGTGAGTACAGTGTGTGTTTGTGTGTGTGTGTGTGTGTGTGTGTATAAAACCACATTTTTAATATATTAAAATGTGTATAAATATATAGCTATATAGAAAATAAATAAATAAATTAGATGTAGAAACTATTTTCTCTCAGAAATTCACATATAATTAAGAAACAAGTCACACACTCAATGAAATTTTGACATAGAAAAACTGAATCAGTATTTGCTTGTAAAATGCATTCCAATAATCCGTGTTTATTTGTTTTATTTATTTATTTATTTATTTTACAGTGCTCTTGGGGAAGTTTATGTTTTCATCATATATTCACTGTATTTCTATACGTATCTCTCAAGTCTACTGCGGTTTATTTCGTCTGCTTATATGTTCCCTTGCACATGTGCATGTTTATTAAATAACTCAAGGTGTGATTAATGTGGGTAGTTTGTTTAAGACCAATCCAAATAACTTCTCAGCTGTTGCTATGGCTATGCACAGGCCAATCACATGCTGCAATGGTAGGAGAGGAGTTGGGATTTATGAAGCTGTATTTACTGTAAAAAGCACTTATGTTAGTGGTTCTATGCCATCATCAGTAATTGCTATGGATAATCACACTATGATAAATGTAATGTAGACACATTTCACACCATCTGAATTGTCTCCCCGAGGTTCTATCATCAAGCAGCATGAGTTTGAGTTCACAGCTCTGCATGGGATAAACACTCACAGCGAAGCCTTGAGAAATACTGTAGTTTGAATATTTCTTGGAAGAAGTCCTACATTGGTAGGCGATATTCATGTACATGAAATTTTAAGCGGTGACAGCAATGTTCTCCAATGTAATGTGATATACCGTTATCATTTTTATTGCTGTATGATTACAAATGCAGTTTTAGTCTTTTTTTATGTGAGATGTCTTTGTATATCCTTTATTCCTCTATTCATATAATAATTTGAAGGAAAACAACAATGTTTAGACGAGTCCATGACCAAATTTCCCTTTGAAGGTATTTAATTCATTCTATAGTCCATGTAACACTATCTTAAACATATTGCACTCATTCTTGTGCATGTGTTTTTTTGTTTTTGTTTAATTGTTGCAAAATTAACTATA
>NW_015505667.1:300430-303136 GCF_001515645.1 Sinocyclocheilus grahami
GTTTCAGCACAGACTGGACTGGTGTCTTACCTCAGACCCGCCCTGAGTGACTGTCATCAGTCCGCTATTGTTTCACCGCCGGAGCAGATGTAGACAAGAATTACTCCTAAGCGAATGAGGTGTTCTGGTGTTGGATGTAATAATGAACAGCAGTAGTCATTTACTCCCGACATCTGAGTCGCTGAAGACACAGTGGATTACATTTGTTTCTGAAGGGAATGCGCCCCCGATCTACATAAATGCGTCTATGTTCGCGCAAATCATTCATGATCCAGCCACATCTACAGAAGAAGTGAGTATAATGTTTTGTAATGAATCTTTGCAAATCGCCTTTCCTAATAATGTGCTAATTAGCAAGTTACACGATGAATGCGGCTAAAGTAAACAGTCTTTCTGAGAGCAGCTCGGAAGAGAGGGGCGGGGGCAGCAGAGCTCATTAACATTTAAAGGAAAATGCTACAAAACTGCATACTCTGAAAAGAGCTGTTTTTGACAGGGTAAAAAAGGTGTTTTTACACTACCATTGAGAAATTTTAACCAAACTATGTTACAGACTTTTCATTAAGACCCCAAAGAATCATATCAACTTGTGGAAAATGGGCATCCTATGACCCCTTTAAGACATGAAGGTATGTGATGACAAAATGTCAAAGCAAGTGAGGATGAAAGAAGACTTTTTGAAAGATGTTTCTTCTGCTCACTAACGCTGCATTTATTTGATCAAAAAGACAGTAAAATCTGTGAAATATTTGTGTAAAAGCTGTAAAAAAAATTGTGAAATATAACAATTTAAAATAACCATTTTTTATATATATATATTGAAAATGTTTCAATATTCCTGTGATGCAATGCTGAATTTTAAGCATCATTACTTCAGTCTTCAGTGACACATGATCCTTCAGAAATCATTCTCTTATGCTCATTTGCTGCTCAATAAACATTTCTGATTATTATCAATGTTGAAAACAGTTGTGCTGCTTCATATTTCTGTGGAAACCGTGTTACATTTTATTTTTCAGAATTCTTGGATGAATAGAAAGTTCAAAAGAACAGCATTTATTTGAAAGATAAATATTTTGTAACATTATAAATTATAAATGTCACTTTTCATCAACTGAAAGCATCCTTGCTGAATAAAATAGTATTAACCCCAAACATTTGAACAATAGTGTATTTCTGCTGCTTAGTTTCCTATATACTGTACTTATATAATGCAATGCCATTCAGACATTTAAGTGTCTGGATACTTAATGTGTGTGTGTGTGTGTGTGTGTATAAAACCACATTTTTAATATATTAAAATGTGTATAAATATATAGCTATATAGAAAATAATTAAATAAATTAGATGTAGAAACTATTTTCTCTCAGAAATTCACATAAAATTAAGAAACAAGTCACACACTCAATGAAATTTTGACATAGAAAAACTGAATCAGTATTTGCTTGTAAAATGCATTCCAATAATCCGTGTTTATTTGTTTTATTTATTTATTTATTTATTTTACAGTGCTCTTGGGGAAGTTTATGTTTTCATCATATATTCACTGTATTTCTATACGTATCTCTCAAGTCTACTGCGGTTTATTTCGTCTGCTTATATGTTCCCTTGCACATGTGCATGTTTATTAAATAACTCAAGGTGTGATTAATGTGGGTAGTTTGTTTAAGACCAATCCAAATAACTTCTCAGCTGTTGCTATGGCTATGCACAGGCCAATCACATGCTGCAATGGTAGGAGAGGAGTTGGGATTTATGAAGCTGTATTTACTGTAAAAAGCACTTATGTTAGTGGTTCTATGCCATCATCAGTAATTGCTATGGATAATCACACTATGATAAATGTAATGTAGACACATTTCACACCATCTGAATTGTCTCCCCGAGGTTCTATCATCAAGCAGCATGAGTTTGAGTTCACAGCTCTGCATGGGATAAACACTCACAGCGAAGCCTTGAGAAATACTGTAGTTTGAATATTTCTTGGAAGAAGTCCTACATTGGTAGGCGATATTCATGTACATGAAATTTTAAGCGGTGACAGCAATGTTCTCCAATGTAATGTGATATACCGTTATCATTTTTATTGCTGTATGATTACAAATGCAGTTTTAGTCTTTTTTTATGTGAGATGTCTTTGTATATCCTTTATTCCTCTATTCATATAATAATTTGAAGGAAAACAACAATGTTTAGACGAGTCCATGACCAAATTTCCCTTTGAAGGTATTTAATTAATTCTATAGTCCATGTAACACTATCTTAAACATATTGCACTCATTCTTGTGCATGTGTTTTTTTGTTTTTGTTTAATTGTTGCAAAATTAACTATAGAAATAATGAAGAATTTGAAATGGCGAAAATATGCCTACACTTACCCCAACAAGTAGTAAAGGGGTCATATCATGCTACATGCACTTTTACAAGTTGTTTGAAATGAAATGTGTGTTGGCAGTGTGTGTACACAACCACCCTATAATGATAAAAATCCACCCAGTGTTTTTTTTTTATCTGGTTAAATGTTTTCCCCTTTCTCAAATCGAGCCAATCTCAGATGCCCGTCTGTGTCAGATGCCCACGATAGTTTGATTGACAGTAGTGTTTCAGCACAGACTGGACTGGCGTCTTACCTTAGACCCGCCCTGAGTGAGCTGTCATCAGTCCGCCATTGTTTCACCGCTGGAGCAGATGTAGACAAGAATGACT
>NW_015505667.1:306453-308309 GCF_001515645.1 Sinocyclocheilus grahami
CAGCAGAGCTCATTAACATTTAAAGGAAAATGCTACAAAACTGCATACTCTGAAAAGAGCTGTTTTTGACAGGGTAAAAAAGGTGTTTTTACACTACCATTGAGAAATTTTAACCAAACTATGTTACAGACTTTTCATTAAGACCCCAAAGAATCATATCAACTTGTGGAAAATGGGCATCCTATGACCCCTTTAAGACATGAAGGTATGTGATGACAAAATGTCAAAGCAAGTGAGGATGAAAGAAGACTTTTTGAAAGATGTTTCTTCTGCTCACTAACGCTGCATTTATTTGATCAAAAAGACAGTAAAATCTGTGAAATATTTGTGTAAAAGCTGTAAAAAAAATTGTGAAATATAACAATTTAAAATAACCATTTTTTATATATATATATTGAAAATGTTTCAATATTCCTGTGATGCAATGCTGAATTTTAAGCATCATTACTTCAGTCTTCAGTGACACATGATCCTTCAGAAATCATTCTCTTATGCTCATTTGCTGCTCAATAAACATTTCTGATTATTATCAATGTTGAAAACAGTTGTGCTGCTTCATATTTCTGTGGAAACCGTGTTACATTTTATTTTTCAGAATTCTTGGATGAATAGAAAGTTCAAAAGAACAGCATTTATTTGAAAGATAAATATTTTGTAACATTATAAATTATAAATGTCACTTTTCATCAACTGAAAGCATCCTTGCTGAATAAAATAGTATTAACCCCAAACATTTGAACAATAGTGTATTTCTGCTGCTTAGTTTCCTATATACTGTACTTATATAATGCAATGCCATTCAGACATTTAAGTGTCTGGATACTTAAAATAGTGATGGTTTTCAAATTATTTAGTTTAAATGTTAACTGAAATATATGTTCTTATTGTGTTTTTGGTACATTTCAGCTCTGAAATATATCTGGCCCATTTCATGATTGCTGGAGGTAGAGAATGTTAAATGGGGTAATACTGTAGAGATGTCTACGTGATATTTCAGAGTTGAAGTCTAAGGCCATTGATTCTCATTGACATGAAAACAAACCTCTTTTAACTGGGTTGAAAACAAACCTCTTGGAGTGCTCACTGGACAGGCCATTTTCAAGCCACATTTTAAAATATAGATTGATAGAAAAAAGAATGCATGAGAAAGAATCCTTTCAGTAAGAAAAAAACCCAACAAATACATAACTAAGCCAGAAGTGGCACACACAAGAAGTCTTGCAAATCTCAAGAGGTTTGACGGGCCTTTGCATTCATGCTGGCTGAAATCCACGGCTTGTGTTTGTTTTGAGGACTTTCCCATTAAGAGCAACAAGCCCTTTCTCCGTCAATCACTCTAATAGGTGACTGTTTCTGATGTGCGGATCGATAACCACAGTCTCTGCAATTTACGTACAGCATCGTCCTTCAGCAACCGCATTCCCAGCGACCTCCACTGAATTTTACTGCCCACAGACACTGGGAGACGAGCAAAGACGTTTTATGAGGTTATTACAGCAAATAGCGCCACAGGGTTAGTTGTGGTTTAAATTTGAGCGTGAATCGCAGGGCATCCCAGGGATGAATTATACACAGACAGCTGGAGTGAGATGAATTTTCCTTTGCGGTGTGAAGCCACGCATTCTAATGCATTCAGCTCTGCTGTAGAATTAGGCTATTAGGTAATTGTTGATAATAATTCTATGGCATTTTGAAATGTAATGTGAT
Source organism: Sinocyclocheilus grahami (assembly GCF_001515645.1). Classification (NCBI taxonomy): domain Eukaryota; kingdom Metazoa; phylum Chordata; class Actinopteri; order Cypriniformes; family Cyprinidae; genus Sinocyclocheilus; species Sinocyclocheilus grahami. The sequence goes on from NW_015505667.1 coordinate 308,161, forward strand.
ACTACTACAATGCTTTTTTTATGGATATTATAGAACTGCATCGTATATGGATCTTCAAAGCATACCATGGTTTTACAGTAGTTTTATATCTTAATGGTATTATTATATTATATTATATTATATTATATTATATTATATTATATTATATT
>NW_015505667.1:311248-342902 GCF_001515645.1 Sinocyclocheilus grahami
AAGCGATTGAGGTGTTCTGTTGTTGGATGTAATAATGAACAGCAGTCGTCATTTACTCCCAACATCTGAGCCGCTGAACTCGCAGTGGATTACATTGTTTCTGAAGGGAATGCGCCCTCGATCTACATAAATGCGTCTATGTTCGCGCAAATCATTCATGATCCAGCCACATCTACAGAAGAAGTGAGTATAATGTTTTGTAATGAATCTTTGCAAATCGCCTTTCCTAATAATGTGCTAATTAGCAAGTTACACGATGAATGCGGCTAAAGTAAACAGTCTTTCTGAGAGCAGCTCGGAAGAGAGGGGCGGGGTCAGCAGAGCTCATTAACATTTAAAGGAAAATGCTACAAAACTGCATACTCTGAAAAGAGCTGTTTTTGACAGGGTAAAAAAGGTGTTTTTACACTACCATTGAGAAATTTTAACCAAACTATGTTACAGACTTTTCATTAAGACCCCAAAGAATCATATCAACTTGTGGAAAATGGGCATCCTATGACCCCTTTAAGACATGAAGGTATGTGATGACAAAATGTCAAAGCAAGTGAGGATGAAAGAAGACTTTTTGAAAGATGTTTCTTCTGCTCACTAACGCTGCATTTATTTGATCAAAAAGACAGTAAAATCTGTGAAATATTTGTGTAAAAGCTGTAAAAAAAATTGTGAAATATAACAATTTAAAATAACCATTTTTTATATATATATATTGAAAATGTTTCAATATTCCTGTGATGCAATGCTGAATTTTAAGCATCATTACTTCAGTCTTCAGTGACACATGATCCTTCAGAAATCATTCTCTTATGCTCATTTGCTGCTCAATAAACATTTCTGATTATTATCAATGTTGAAAACAGTTGTGCTGCTTCATATTTCTGTGGAAACCGTGTTACATTTTATTTTTCAGAATTCTTGGATGAATAGAAAGTTCAAAAGAACAGCATTTATTTGAAAGATAAATATTTTGTAACATTATAAATTATAAATGTCACTTTTCATCAACTGAAAGCATCCTTGCTGAATAAAATAGTATTAACCCCAAACATTTGAACAATAGTGTATTTCTGCTGCTTAGTTTCCTATATACTGTACTTATATAATGCAATGCCATTCAGACATTTAAGTGTCTGGATACTTAAAATAGTGATGGTTTTCAAATTATTTAGTTTAAATGTTAACTGAAATATATGTTCTTATTGTGTTTTTGGTACATTTCAGCTCTGAAATATATCTGGCCCATTTCATGATTGCTGGAGGTAGAGAATGTTAAATGGGGTAATACTGTAGAGATGTCTACGTGATATTTCAGAGTTGAAGTCTAAGGCCATTGATTCTCATTGACATGAAAACAAACCTCTTTTAACTGGGTTGAAAACAAACCTCTTGGAGTGCTCACTGGACAGGCCATTTTCAAGCCACATTTTAAAATATAGATTGATAGAAAAAAGAATGCATGAGAAAGAATCCTTTCAGTAAGAAAAAAACCCAACAAATACATAACTAAGCCAGAAGTGGCACACACAAGAAGTCTTGCAAATCTCAAGAGGTTTGACGGGCCTTTGCATTCATGCTGGCTGAAATCCACGGCTTGTGTTTGTTTTGAGGACTTTCCCATTAAGAGCAACAAGCCCTTTCTCCGTCAATCACTCTAATAGGTGACTGTTTCTGATGTGCGGATCGATAACCACAGTCTCTGCAATTTACGTACAGCATCGTCCTTCAGCAACCGCATTCCCAGCGACCTCCACTGAATTTTACTGCCCACAGACACTGGGAGACGAGCAAAGACGTTTTATGAGGTTATTACAGCAAATAGCGCCACAGGGTTAGTTGTGGTTTAAATTTGAGCGTGAATCGCAGGGCATCCCAGGGATGAATTATACACAGACAGCTGGAGTGAGATGAATTTTCCTTTGCTGTGTGAAGCCACGCGTTCTAATGCATTCAGCTCTGCTGTAGAATTAGGCTATTAGGTAATTGTTGATAGTAATTCTATGGCATTTTGAAATGTAATGTGATACTACTACAATGCTTTTTTTATGGATATTATAGAAATGCATCGTATATGGATCTTCAAAGCATACCATGGTTTTACAGTAGTTGTATATCTTAATGGTATTATTATATTATATTATATTATATATTATATTATGATAATTATAATTTTTTTAAATATATGTTTGTAAACAAAATAAATTAATACATAATCAATTATTATTATATATCATTATAATTATTAAATATTCCAAATGTTTTAATAATATTTGTAATACAATATTGTTTAATATTCATTCAGTCAGTAATTTAGTTATTTATTTAATTTATTAATTTATTTATTCTACCATGATAATACCATGTCACTGGATATTCATGATTAGTGAAGTTTTTTTCTTAATCAGAGATATCCATTTGCTGACTAGGAGAAACAAAAGAGACATTAACAAGATCTGAATTGTTTTTCTTTCCTCCTCTCCTTGATGGATTGCACTGTATATGAGCATGGCATCAAAATTGTATTAACATGGCGTTTATACTTGTGTATATAAAAATACCATGGTATTACCATGAGATGCCATAGTACCATCACTTTACTTTGTTTGCAAGACTTTATAGACCAGAATGTTTTGATACAGGCAGTTTTTGTTGGCATAACTAACAAAACTTACCTGGTGAAGGTGATTGAGCAAGGAAGTTAAGCAAGTTGGTAAGGATACCATTATGTCATTCAGCAGGGGTAAAGTAAGCATTATTTTTTTGTCTTATTATTACCAGTCAGAATATTGTATAGTAATAATTGCTCTTGATATACATTTCACCATGTTCTAGTTATCGCCACATTTCAACTGTCGAATTAGAATGTTCACGAAGCTTAAACAACAGAGAGCTGATGTGATTGCATGTGACATGAAGGTAATGGCCTTTCAAATTATTTTCCCCACTCTCAATTAGCCTGTGTGAGGCTCAATTAATTATGCTCAGCGAGGCCTCTTACCTGTGTCTACAGTTTCAGCATTTTCTCATAGTCAATGATGTGACCCATGTAGATGGTTCACACAACTTTTTGCTGCTTAAACAGCTGAGAAATAGCCTTTATGGACTGAAATGACTATTTTCTGACATAATTCAGTGAACCACAGTGGGGTTTTTTTTGGCCTTTTTAATTGGAGGTAGGGCTGTATTTAATTCAACTCAGAAAGTTGGCTTTTCCAACTTCCTAATTGGATAGTTAAATAGTTTTACTGTTATAGCTCTCAATTTAAAATGATGTCAATGGCACAGGTTTATGAATGTCAATGACATTATATTATATTACATTATATTGTTAATGCAATCCATATACATATGTATGTATTTTTCTAATATACTTTTTCAATAATGTTTTTTATAATAAACTTTTTCAATAATTTTGTTTTATAATAAACATTTTTATTTGTATTTATTTGTTTATTTGGGCAGTACTGTTATGATAATATTATGTATATACTATATGTAGAGGAAGGCACATGAGATTTCTGGTCATTTTCTTAATCAAAAGTCTCAGTTTACTGTCTATTTTATCTAGTTGCTTAATTGACAAACAATAGAGACATTGAAGAGATCCCATTTGTGATTTAATTTGTTCATTTCCAACTCAATAATTGGAAAATTAAATCGTTTCCACTATTATAGCTTTTAAATAAAAAATTGTGCCAGTGGCACAGGTTTTTGAGCATCAGCCACATTATATTATATTATATTATATTATATTACAAATACATATCATTATCGTGAGTATAACACTATATTACAGGCATGTAAGATTTTATTTATTAATTTTTTCGCTGTTCGTTAGAGGGAGAGATAGTGAGACAGTTGTGTAAAACAGTAAATTGGTAATTGTTGGTAATTTTTCACCTGCTAAACAAATGCTAGCATGCAGGGGCGTGTCTGCGTGGTGGCCAGGGGTGGTGCCGGCCCCCCCTGAAATCTGGCTGGCCACCCCAGGTGCCCCCCCCCCCCCCTACCAGATATCTTGCGATAGGCTTGTTTTTAGTACATTTCTAACTGCATCTGGCAGTGGCGGATCCTGGCATGTGTAGGCTGCTGCCTTGGGCCACTTTCTTCTCTTCTTTTTACTTAAAGCGGATTCTATAGCGTGATCTTAATGACAAATGTCGAGAGCGCATAATGTTACGTGATCCATGTAATGCGTGAACAAGAATCTCACCGCAAGAATCCACAAGCGGATTTCCTTCACTCATACAAAACTGGACGTGTGCTTTTAACTATACATGTTTTTTTTTGTTTGTTTTTTTATGAATTGGCTCTGCTCTCGCTCAGATATTGCTTGTACACGCTCAAACGTTGTCCTCGCATCACTGAAGACCAGAAGAGCTTTTTTTTCTAATTCAGGTGAAGAGTAGCCAAGGCTTTTCTCACTAAATGGAAGCAAACTGGTCATAGTCAGCCTTCTCTAGTTATTTATTTAATTATTTAATACTTATTTTAGTTAAGTGCTTAAATTGTAAATATGCATTTATTAAATTATTTTATTTAGTGCATTTGTATTTTGTTGTTTTTGTAGGCTATACAATAAAAGCGTACCAACCAGAAATAATTACTGAGGGTGCTCCTGACATTAGTGAGGGTGCTCTAGTCTTAATGCACATTTTCACATATTTTGTCCCATCTATTGCTATGATTATCACTATGTCAATCACTGCTACTTCGAGAGCGAATCCAGCGTTAAATATGCGGATGTCATTCCCGAAACTTTGCAACGTGTGTGGCCGAAAAACAAAGTTCTACATTTTAAATTTATTATTGCCTAGAAAGCTCGTAAAGCGCGCTCCTTTTTTAACTACTAAAAACTGTCACTCTTATTTCATCGTGATCTCACAAAGTTCTGTTATGACCAATGAATTTTTTTCTGTTTTTGTTTATATATATATATATATATATATATATATATATATATATATATATATAAATTATATTTTAAATGCTGTTCTTTTGAACTCTCTATTTAGAATGCATGTATTTATGTGTATCACAGTTTCCACAAAAATATAACATGTTAAGTCAAGTTCACACTACACGAATTAAAATGTCAGCAGATCGCTTTGCAGTTCAGACTACATGACTTGACTGTCTGTCTTGAAGTCGTTGTGGTGTTCACACTACACGGTACTACGTGAATGATCCGCAACAGGGGGTCACACACTACTCCCTAATATATATACATATATATATATATATATATATATATATACATATAAACTCAGGGATTAAATACACAGACTATATAATTAATAGAAACTGAAACAGGTACGCACTAATCAGAAGCCATAGCAAATAATAAGCAAAGGGAACACAGGCAAGCAAACACAGGTTTGATTTTACTCACGTGATGTATTCACAGTGAAGAAGCGAGTTTTGTTATCATACGAACCTGGGAACGTGCTGCTCACGTTGACAGTCACTGTCTGCTGTAAATAAAATGTCATATGCTTGGAATGGGCTCTATGCACGGGACATAGCCTATGCATTTCCGGTGAAATCTCAGGCAGCTTAAAAGCTTCCAGTCTATATTCAGTCATTGCGTGAGTGCATTACCAGCCACAATCTTTTGTCAGTGAACAATTAATATAATTATTGTTTAATATAACACAAAGTTTAAACGTCCATGAGGGGGGTTTGTCCCGGTATTGCTGTGTCCGTTTTATGAGGCTTTCCAAAGGTTTTTCACACTTTTCCCCTAGATGAAGAAACTTGCAGCCACATTGATGCAAAAACATGTGTACAGTACTAAATAGCGTATGTTTCTGCCGCAGTCATTAAGGTACATTACGAACGTGGTGACAGTGTCTCTTAGAACAATTACTTTTAACTGTGACTCTATCTCGATCTGGACTCGTCCTTGACTCCTTTTTATAAGAATAAAGGACCGTCTGTGGCACACAGAAGCGCTCAGGGCCTATTATTACTTAAATAAATGAAGGGGTAATCATGGGTCAGTCGACTGCGAAAGTAGAGTGAGAAACTGGGGACTCACTGTTGTAATGAGAACAGGACATATGCTTACAATAAAGGATTTCTTTGGCATCGGTTGTGTAGATTTTGTCTGTGTTTTTAATAGCATGCATGCTACTCTTGCTGTTTATGCAGTCTGTGCACATTATGTGGATTTTATGTGCATAAAGTACTTTAACTGTGACCTAAAACATGTTTACAATTTCCCCAATGACTGCGTCCCACACTACAATGCACCGACTCTAATCCATATTCACATATATTTTTCTGTTTTTGTTTATATATATATATATATATATATATATATATATATATATATATATATAAATTATATTTTAAATGCTGTTCTTTTGAACTCTCTATTTAGAATGCATGTATTTATGTGTATCACAGTTTCCACAAAAATATAACATGTTAAGTCAAGTTCACACTACACGACTTAAAATGTCAGCAGATCGCTTTGCAGTTCAGACTACATGACTTGACTGTCTGTCTTGAAGTCGTTGTGGTGTTCACACTACACGGTACTACGTGAATGATCCGCAACAGGGGGTCACACACTACACGAGCTGACAACAACTCTGTCACCCAACAACTCTATCCCGTCACGAAAACACACAAGAAGTTGAACGGGAATAACACGAAACAACAAGTGAAACAGGAGTTGTTTATTTGAAAATGAACATCGGGAAGAAATTAGCACTGCAAGCTGTTTGCGTGATGAAAAAAGTCGCTCCATTTCTTGTGTCCAAACTTTTCTTAAAGCCGTGTTGCTGCTGCAGTTTTTCTTCCGCTGACCTCAACCCATGACTTGATTTCTCATTGGCTGTAGCTTGTCACGACACCTGACACCACATGATGTTGAGTCGGCCGACCAGTCCAGATATTTAGCATGCTAGATATTCGTTTGACATCTGCGAGGCGTCGGCTACGTGTCAGCGAGCCTCTTTGATGCGTCGTTGAGTTGTTCACACATAAAGATTTCCGAGCGCTGATCACCCCCTGATTTTCCCTAATCACAGCCCAGCCTGTCGATGAACTCGTTAACGTGCAAATCGGGCTTAAAATCCTGTTGTGTGAACTAGGCATAAGGTGTGTTCTCTATTTCCTTGTGTTTTTGGTTCTGTCATGTTATGCCCATCGTTTATCATAGTTTTCTCTCTGACCTAGTTTTCCTTAGTTATCTTATTCGTCATTATATTCACCTGTGTCTCGTTAATTAACTCATTACTTCCTTTTTTTGCTCTGTGTACTTAAGCCTTCAGTTATCCCTTAGTCTCTGTCCGTTTTCATTTGTAGTACTGTGGTTTTCTCCTGTTTTGTCTGTCTCCTAGAATTATTCCTCATCGTGAGAGTTTTTATTATACCATGCTACGTGATAGAGGAACGGACCAAAACCAAAACAGCATGGACTCAACTGCTGTGCTGCTGTTTTGCCTGGAGCAGAAGCAGGAAAGCCACGAGGACCACACAAGTGGATTCTTCTATCTGGCAAGCCTTAATCACTACTCAGACCACTCCCTGTGCACTTTATATTTTACCATCTTGAACGAGCACACAAAGGCTCACCTGCCTGGTGTAGGTCCTCGAGGATCATTCGTCGGGTGGGTAAGCCTACGCCATTGGCCCCACTGAGGATGACGTCATCACAGGCCCCACTCCTAACACACCGCCAGAGACTAGCCATCCAACAACAGCGAGGGCCTCGGAGGAGATGTTATAGGAGCCCACCGCAGACAGAGAATCTGAGCTGGTTGCAATGCACGAGCCAGTGCAAGAGGAAGTGACTGAGCCGACCACTTGTGTTTTTGGTTCTGTCATGTTATGCCCATCGTTTATCATAGTTTTCTCTCTGACCTAGTTTTCCTTAGTTATCTTATTCGTCATTATATTCACCTGTGTCTCGTTAATTAACTCATTACTTCCTTTTTTTGCTCTGTGTACTTAAGCCTTCAGTTATCCCTTAGTCTCTGTCCGTTTTCATTTGTAGTACTGTGGTTTTCTCCTGTTTTGTCTGTCTCCTAGAATTATTCCTCATCGTGAGAGTTTTTATTATACCATGCTACGTGACAGAGGAACGGACCAAAACAGCATGGACTCAACTGCTGTGCTGCTGTTTTGCCTGGAGCAGAAGCAGGAAAGCCACGAGGACCACACAAGTGGATTCTTCTATCTGGCAAGCCTTAATCACTACCCAGACCACTCCCTGTGCACTTTATATTTTACCATCTTGAACGAGCACACAAAGGCTCACCTGCCTGGTGTAGGTCCTCGAGGATCATTCGTCGGGTGGGTAAGCCTACGCCATTGGTCCCACTGAGGATGACGTCATCACAGGCCCCACTCCTAACACACCGCCAGAGACTAGCCATCCAACAACAGCGAGGGCCTCGGAGGAGATGTTATAGGAGCCCACCGCAGACAGAGAGTCTGAGCTTGTTGCAATGCACGAGCCAGTGCAAGAGGAAGTGACTGAGCCGACCATCGCCCCAGAGCCTGAGCCTCACGATGATTGTTGATGATTGGATTGTTGAAGGAGTATTAGTGGAGATCGACGGCTTGGAGGGAAGCCCCACCCACACTCCTGCCGCTGTGAATGAGTTGAATCTGGCCTCTGGAGCTTATTATGAGGAACATAAGGACATTTTTGTTGGTGATTTAATAAACTGATTTGGGGAGGTAATACCCAATGTTCCTGAATTTCCTTTGTCGCCCGAGTCTCCGATGGTTCCATCCAGAACTCCTGAATCTCCTACATCTCCTGAGTCTCCAGTGGTTCCGCCCAGCTCATGTTTTCCTGTGTTATCTCCCAGCCTTCCCTCTCCCGCCTCCTCTTCTAGAACCAGTGAGCTCCTCAGCCATGCCTTCGATGTTCCTGTCAGTCCCTCAGCTCATCCTCAGTCTGCTCCATCCTGTTGTGTGTATCCACCTCAGGCCTTCCAGTCACCAGCTCCACATAGAAATGAAGATCCCCTGTCTCCGCCTCCGAGTCCCGGACTCCACCTCGGCCCTCTGACCCATCGGCTCCGAAATTGGCTCCTTGCTCCCTCGTCTCCACCATGGCCCGTCAACCCACTAGCTCAACCAGGCTCCCTCGTCCCTCTGGCTCCTCCTTGGTCAGTCGTCAACCTTCCTCTGCTATGGGATCCCACTCCTCTGGCTTTGCCTCGTCCCTCCATCCCTCAGGTTCCATCTGCCTCCTTCTTCATTCCGGCTCTACTGTTGTCCTCAGTTGCTCCGGATCTGCCGCGGTCTTGCAGGTCCCCATCTCCGCCTCGCTCGCATGAGCCGTCAGCTCCACCTTGGCCCTCGTGTGTCACCCTGTCTCTCCATCTTCGCTGCTCCACCTGGGTCTCCATCTCCAGTGGCTCAGTCTCCATCACTCGTCCACAGGGTGTCATCTGCCAATTCAACACTGTGGCTCCTCCCTCGACTCAGCCCAGGGGCCTCGTCCTGGCTGGTCTCCTGACCAACATCTGGCTCCTCCTGCTCCTGGATCCTCATTTGCTCCATGGATTTATTATTTGGACTTATTTTGGTTTTGCCTCTCTCCTGCTATTATGCCACATTACTTAACAAATAAACAACATTTTTAAATATGTTCAAATAAAAAGTTATTTTAAATTGTAATAATTTTAGACAATATTACAGTTGTTGTGTTTTTTATTATTAAATAAATGCAGCCTTGGTATGTAGAAGAAACTTAAAAATATATATATATTGCTCCCTTAAACACCTTCAGTGTAGTTAGCAACTTTTGGTTAGTAACTTAAAGTAGCTTTAGTATAGTCTAACTAGTAAGTAATTTGTAGTCTAATTACAGTTTTGTTAACACAGTCAGTATGCAAATATTCCATTCCCAGTATTTGGTTGGATTAAAATGTGTGGTTTTAATGAAATAAATCGAGACAGTACAGGGTGTTGTGTGTGCATCCGTCTTTCACGTGTGTGTGTGTGTGTGTGTGTGTGTGTGCATGTGCATTATGTTTAATATCTCTCTCGTTGCTTATCTCTATTGAGCTCTTAAAAAGCCATTTGAAGATGAATACATCCGCTCTAATGTGACTCTGATAAGATACAAGAGATAAGTTTTCATAAAGAGACGACAGCAGAGGCCGAGCAATTAGTCCAAATGGAAAGTTTCCAGAAAGCAGCAGATGCAGGCTGATACGAGCCGGTCCTCAGGTGTCCTCTTTTCTTTTGTATTTGGAAAATACAAACAGCCAGTAGTTTTTGTCTTTATCTGTGAGAAAGCCATCTGTCCAAACCTCTCGTGCCACTGTGTCCATTATGATTTAACAGCACTGATTAAACAAGTGTTTGGATACACTCAAAGACATCCACAATAATGAAATAGTGCAATTAGTGCCTGTGTTTGTGCAGCAGACATGAATGATTGCACAAATCATGTGTTTTGTTGAGGAGAGTTGTGCAGGTGCTTAAAGTGATCAAACATGAATGAGATGTTTATTTATTTTTATTTTTTTCTATTATATATTAATATTTTCATTCAGCAAGAATGCATTACATTTATTAAATGTGATAGTAAGAACATTTATAATGTAAAAAAAAAAGTTTCCACAAAAATATGAAGCAGTACAACATTGTTTTTAACAATGATAATAATATAAAATGTTTCTTGAGCAGCAAGTACTATTTTTGTACCTTTTTGTTCAAATAAATGCAGCCTTGTAGAGCATAGGAGACTTCATAAAAAAAAAACATAAATAAATAAATAACATTTTTAAAAATAATAATAATTATTATTGATAATAATTATTATTAATAGTTTATTATTATTATTATTATTATTATTATTATTTTAAAATTAACTGTATTAAAAACAGTTATTTTAAATTGAAATAATATTTCACAATACTACTTTTTTACTGTATGTAAAAAGTAAAATGTTTGTATATTTTGGTAAAATAAAAACAGCCTTCTAAGAGATGTCTTTAAAAACATAAAAAGCGTAATACATATAAAAATAAAGAAAATATAAATAAAAAACAGGTGTTTTAAACTGCAATAATCTTTCATAATATTACTGTTTTTTTATTCTTTGTACACAGCCTTTGTGCAGCCTTTTGAGAGCTTATGAGACTTTTAAAAACATTTTTTTTTTAAATATATCACCGACCATGAACTTGAACAGAAGTAAGTCCGAACATACCTCAAAATCTAAGTATAAATTGAGGATAAAATGAAAAAAAAAAAACCTTGAACACTGACACAGATGCTAGGATAGGTGTGGTATGTGTCATTATTATATTATTATTATTACTATTGTTATTACATCATTATTATTATGATGATTGCTTTTATTATTAATGATATCACTGTTGCCATCATCACAATGTATCATTGTTATCATCACCATCTTTATTATTATTATTATTATTATTATTATTATTATTATTATTATGCATGTTAGTACTACTTAATACTACTACTAATATTCAGATTGTCATTGCTGTTTATTTTCATTGCTGGTATTATCATTGCTGTTCTATTGCTTTTTTTGTGTTTTGTGTTCACCGTATGTTGTATGTTTTGCACTCTTAATAAAAAAATACAAATTTAAAAAATCTAAGTATAAATAATACACATATATATAATGCAAATTATTGTAGAAAAGAAAATAATCATTATTGTTTCAGTAGCTTTTGATTGTTTCAGTTGTTTCTCCTAGCTGGCAATGATATTAAATGAAGCTCAAATGTAGAGCATTATACTTGCAACACCAAGGGTGTGGGTTTGATTCTCTGGTAACAAATACTAATTAATATAATCATTAAACGTTTAGCTCAGAAGAAAGTATTTGCAAAATGCATAAGCATAAACATAGACTCCTGAGGAAAAATTGCCAAAGTGCAGATTTCACTAAAGTCTCAAATTATGCTCAGATCCCAAAGTCTGCAATCAAACAACAATATCAATATGATATCGTCAGATTGTCCCATGATTAAATGATCTGATCTGATCTGCTATCCACATTACTTTTATATACTCTTCCTGAATGACACCTTTTGACTCATTTTCAGGAGAAAAATCTGAGATGTGCAGTCTTCTCCGTCTCAGACCCTGTATGAAGAAGCAGCGTTGAGGTTTCAGTGGTGTTTGTGCTGTGCTGTGAGGACTGAAGGGTGTTAGATGTGTATTTGCAAAATTTACTCCATTGTAATTATCTGAAGGGTAAAGCGGCTCTTCTGGCGCTGAGTAATGAATATGTTGTTTTACATCATCAATAGCCTCCATCAGTGTGATGAGAAGGTAATTACTGTTATTTTGTCAGGTGTTTTTCAATGGGGGCAATGCAAGCAGCGTCTAGATCAATCTACTTTAATGAAACGTTTGATTATATAGCCAGATGACCCAAGGATACAACTAATTAGCCTTTTCAATATGAAACTAAAAAGAAATGCTTTAAAGAGTTGTAGAGCTTCCAAAGAAACACTTACCTGAAATCTATTGCTTGAATTTCTCATTTAAAGAGTGAATAAGAACACTTGAAATTCAAATTTTACCAGTATTTATTGATTTATTTCGTCACTATTTGGTGATTTCCATGAATTAAAAAATTATAATTTGTCAGTATTCATTCATATATTTTATTGCTATTTGGGGATTTCAGTTAACTTAAAACTAAATATTTTCTCAGTATGTATTGATTTATTTTGTCACTATTCAATGATTTTAGTTCATTTAAAATGACTATTTTGTCAGTATTTACTGATTTAATTTGTCACTATTTGAAGCTATTTTGTCAGTGTTCGGTGATTTTAAAGAAGAAAGCAAGTTATACAGGGTTGGTAAATTACATAATTTTATTTTTTCTTTGAACTATTCCTTTTATGTTTTGAGTAGATTTTCATGGAAAATGAAAATGACAAGCCACATTAAAATCATTTTCCAAATCCAAATTTCCTCCGTTTGAGGACAAACAATCAGCAAGTGTCTGTTAAAAATAATCAGCAACTCGGGTCATGAACGCTTGAACTGCAAAATGTAGTCTTGAAAGACAAGCTGGTCTGTATCCGTCTGAGCAGACGCTGCCGGCGGTGTCTTCAATAAATCTTCGCCTGCGGCTGATAAAGTTAAAGCAAGATGCTAATTTGAGTACCATATGCTCGACTGGCAGTATTGCATAAGCTGCTGTCTGCATCACATAATTTGATATCCACTCCATTTGAGAACAAGTTGAGAATATGGTCTTGGGAGAGTCCCACTGGCGTAAGCCTGCTTTTTGTTTTGTAATTTGAAACATGGACTGAGAAGATTTTTTTACATTTAATATGTGGTTAAACATAATTAAATAACATTATTATTATTATTATTATTATACATTGTGTACATTGTATTATTATGATTATATGTGTATATGTGTGTGTGTGTGTGTGTGTGTGTTGTTTCTGTACCACAGTATCTATAATTATTTTGATTTATGTTTCTCTCTTTTTCAGAATTCTTTCTGGAGTTGCTGGACAACTCAGAAAAGTCGCTGAACGACATGTTTGTGCGCACATACGGCAAACTGTACACGCACCACTCGGAGATGTTTGAGGACTATGTGGTTAAACATAATTAAATAACATTATTATTATTATTATTATACATTGTGTACATTGTATTATTATGATTATATGTGTATATGTGTGTGTGTGTGTGTGTGTGTGTGTGTGTGTGTGTGTGTGTTGTTTCTGTACCACAGTATCTATAATTATTTTGATTTATGTTTCTCTCTTTTTCAGAATTCTTTCTGGAGTTGCTGGACAACTCAGAAAAGTCGCTGAACGACATGTTTGTGCGCACATACGGCAAACTGTACACGCACAACTCGGAGATGTTTGAGGACCTGTTCTCCGAGCTCAAGCGTTACTACACCGGCGGAAACGTCAACTTGGAGGAAGTGCTGAATGACTTCTGGTCGAGACTTCTGGAGCGCATGTTTCAGCTGCTGAACTCTCAGTACACCTTCACTGATGACTATCTGGAGTGTATCAGCAAATACACCGACCAGTTAAAGCCCTTTGGAGATGTTCCACGCAAGCTCAAGGCTCAGGTCACCAAGGCCTTCATTGCGGCACGCTCATTTGTTCAAGGACTCATGGTGGGTCGGGAAGTGGCCAACAGAGTGGCAAAGGTAAGGCATCTATTTTTACACAAGTCTTCCAGTTCGTACTCAGCTTTCACTGGACGTCTAGACAGGTCAGTGGCCTTCAGCGTCTGTCGATGAAATAGACCTTTTACTGTGCAAGAGATCTGGAGAAAACATTGGTGAAGCAGAGAAAAACGCTTTGCTGTGTTTTTATTTTATTTTATTTTTTTTATAATTTTGAAACTATAACGTTGATATATCTACCATGGTGCATTTGACATATGCATTGATTATTATAATTATTATTAATAATAGTAATATATAATATTAATAAGTAGATCAAGCTGGAGACAACAGGCAAGTTAATGAATAGCAGGTTTATTGATAAAAATGGCTGAGGCAGATCGAATGGAGCAACGACTGGTGAGTATCCAACACAAATGACAGTTCAATGAATCTTAGAGGAGTAGTGAAGTTTCGCGGAGTCAGCGGCGGCCGGTGGGCTTGACGTAGGAGAGGCCGGCGTGCCTGACGGGCGAGCTGGTTCTGGAGCGGGGATGGACGCTCTCCAGACACCGGAGGATCCCTTCCCTCCAGCTCAGTCCAGTGGTGTCTGGGAGGTCCACGGGCTGATCATTGTTGGCCCCGATCCAGACCTACCTAGCATACTCCACAAACGGGAGATCCAGGTGAGCTAGGGCACGAATGTCACAGATCAAGCTGGAGACAACAGGTAAGTTAATGAGCAGGTTTATTGATAGAAATGGCTGAGACAGTTCAAATGGAGCAATGACTGGTGAGTATTCAACACAATTCACAGTTCAATGAATCTTAGCTTAGTAGTGAAGTTTGGTTCTTTTGCAATGTAACGGATGGTTCGGGATTCAGGAGTGGAGGAGAGCAACGTAGGAAAAACTTCAGGGATCTAGAGGCAAGTATAAACAGGTCAGTAGCATATAGAGAGTCTGGTTAAGTTCAGTGTAGTGAACGGTAGACCAGATGGTGAGTGATTGGAAGGAGCGTGCTTATGAATGGTGCCTTGATAGCAGATGACAGGTGTGAGGAATCAGAACTCAGGTGATGGTGATCGTGACTGAGAACAGGTGTGAGCCGGGGAGGATTCTGTGACATGGAGTCCAGAGCTGGTGATTGTGGTGATTCGCTGACAGATATGATATGATATGATATAATAAGAAGTTTTTTTTTTCATCTAGCTGGTGCATATGTTCTTGTTTTTAAGTATGTTATTTTTTATTGTCATTGTGCATAAATCATCTGAAACACATTGGTTTGCTCGGGAATAAACAGCTCAGATTACATATTGGGATTTATTGCAATCCGAGGCCTCATCTCTGGTATGTTTTCCCTGAATTAAGCACTGAAAATCCCACTCATATTAGATTATGAGAACCATTTGGAGAATTCGTGCTTCATGCCATCCCTTTGTACTTGGAATGCTGAAAGGGGCAAAAGAAGATTTAGCAGATTATTATTATTTATTATTATTTATTTTTTTCCCCAGAGATTTGAGGTTAACATTATTTAAACTGCAGCAAAACAGTATTTATTGGGTTGTGTGATTTCAGATGTAAAGGAGCAGTTCACCAAAAAAAATGAAAATTTGCTGAAAATGTACTCACTCTCAGGCCATCCAAGATGTAGATGACTTTGTTTCTTCATGGGTACAGATTTGTTTGATAATTCCTAATGCAAAACAAGCACACATTATATTCTTGCCTTTGCTTTCTATCTAGCTGCATGACACAGATGTCTGAAGGAAATTCTGTCACGCCCTTGACTGAAAGGGGCAAAAGAAGATTTAGCAGATTATTATTATTTATTATTATTTATTTTTTTCCCCAGAGATTTGAGGTTAACATTATTTAAACTGCAGCAAAACAGTATTTATTGGGTTGTGTGATTTCAGATGTAAAGGAGCAGTTCACCAAAAAAAATGAAAATTTGCTGAAAATGTACTCACTCTCAGGCCATCCAAGATGTAGATGACTTTGTTTCTTCATGGGTACAGATTTGTTTGATAATTCCTAATGCAAAACAAGCACACATTATATTCTTGCCTTTGCTTTCTATCTAGCTGCATGATACAGATGTCTGAAGGAAATTCTGTCACGCCCTTGAATATATATATATATATATATATAAAACCCTTTATAATCTAAGTTGCATAGCTGTATTTAAAAATAATGCAATATTGACCTTAAAGCGAACTTTGGAAGTTTTCCATGCTTCTATTGGGCCGTTTCATTAAAAAAAAGAAACTCTTTTCTTACAGTTGGGAGGATAGAGTTGCCTAGTTCAATAGGATCAGTAGTCTGTCTGTCTGCTGAACAGACGTCTGTTAAGGTCTCATTGATGCCGCCGATTTTCAAGTGCACATACCCTTTTTGTTTGAGAGTCGAGCTCGCCACACTGTTTACAAGAATGCCACATTCTGTAAAAAATAGCAATACTTCATCTCTGTGTTATTCAATTGTATAGTTCACCGGAAATTACGTAACTAAATGCTCATTTTTGCAAGCATTATTCCATTTGTTGCATAAGGACAAAGACATATATTTTCCCTTTCCATTTTGAGAATAGTCCAGATTTTAGTAGTTTTGTGGTGTGGTAGTTTTTTATGTGGTAGTCTATATGGTTTATTAATTTTTATTTATGTTATATTTAAATAATTTCAGCTTTATTTCAGTTTTATTTGAATTTAGTACTTTAGTTGCAAACTATAGCTGAACTTAAAGGGATAGTTCTCTCAAAAATGAAAATGAGCCCATCATTTACTCACCCTCAAGCCATCCTAGGCGTATATGACTTCCTTCTTTCAGATGAATCCAATCGTAGTTATATTAAAAATTGACTTTGATCTTCCAAGATGTTTAACCCTTTGAGCGGTACGGTCCCACATATGGGATTTAGAACGTTCGGTGACGTCACATAAATGCCAAATTCAAACTGTGCTTTCGCGCTTTAGCTGACGCTGAGCCAGAGAGAGACATGCACAGCGCTTGTCATATCACAACTATGCAGTGTTCTTAACCACATAATGCATATTTTAGGTGTCAGACATTTAAATACATATAAGTACTAGTAAAACAATACATTTAGAGTTTGTGAAATACACACATATGTCTATGGAAGCAACAATAACAATCTATTCAAATTTAATTTGCCGATGAGTTATATTCATATCAGATACACATAGTGTAAGTAACTATAAAGTTCACTCTGTTCTTCACCCAATTCACCGGCCACTTATTACTTGTATTTCAGGAGAAATTGATAAATCCACATGCTGTAAATCCGTCTGACAGGACTCTCTGAACTGCAGCGGGAACAAAGATGGCGGCGCCCATCTCACATTACAGATCATGGTCAAGATCATTTAGAAAGGTTTTTAAAGACAAAACACTAATTTAGATGAGATGAACATGTATGAACTGTGAACATTTCTTTAATTTTTGAAGTTACTTTCCACTAAAATTTTCTTAGGTAAAAGTGACTTTTTCCTCTTGAATGTACTTTTCTGTGGATGTAATTGTTTGCCTCTCACTATAATACAGCAGGTGATATCAGAAGTGGCTGTTTGTGACTTTATGACTTTATGACCTCCAGCAAAATTGTTCTCAATAATGTTTCGGTAAAGCCGATTGTATAGTTGACGATAATGTCACATTCACTAACCATGTCTGAAGTGTTGCCTTGTCTGCTTAATATAAGTGTCTTTGTGTCTTTGTTTTTTGAGGGTGAAAACAGTCTAATATTTTGAATTACTTTGTAGAGGCAAGTCACTTGTTTAGGGTTTGTTTTGTCAGACCTGGTTGCTTGTTTTTGCATGTATCTGGGTTTGCATACAGTATGTTTGTGCAAAAACATTTTCAGGAATTGTGGATTAGTTTGAAATTAACAAAAAAAAATTAAAGTATTGTATGTAAAAGTTTAATATCAATGCACTCCCTCATACTGAAATTATATTAAGGGTGCATTCAAATCATGTCAGAAAGATCATATGTATTTGAATGAATATAGTTGAATGCCACCACAAAGCCATAATTCCGTGTGGGAAATATATATATATATAATATATTAATCATAAGTTTCCAATGGATGCACTACTGTCTTGACGTTAAATTTGTTGAAAGTAATAAAAAATATTTTTAATATAATAATAATAGTAATAATAATAATTTTTTGCATGTATCTGGGTTTGCATACAGTATGTTTGTGCAAAAACATTTTCAGGAATTGTGGATTAGTTTGAAATTAACAAAAAAAAATTAAAGTATTGTATGTAAAAGTTTAATATCAATGCACTCCCTCATACTGAAATTATATTAAGGGTGCATTCAAATCATGTCAGAAAGATCATATGTATTTGAATGAATATAGTTGAATGCCACCACAAAGCCATAATTCCGTGTGGGAAATATATATATATATAATATATTAATCATAAGTTTCCAATGGATGCACTACTGTCTTGACGTTAAATTTGTTGAAAGTAATAAAAAATATTTTTAATATAATAATAATAGTAATAATAATAATGATGATGATGATGATGATGATTTGTATTATTTTTAAGTTGCATGTACAAAATGCAATATTATTGTACAAAAATAGCATATTTTAACAGTAAATTTAATAGTAGTAGTAATTTATTATTATTAAGTTGCATTTACAAAATACAATAAAAGGTAGTAATATATTTTAATACTATATATAATAGTAATATTTTTTTATATTTAAGTTGCATGTACAAAAGTACATGTACAAAAATTAATGTACAATTATGATAGAATATATAATGATTCAATTTACAACACTTTGATAAACTGAATAAAAGTTTCAGTGAGAAAACATGTCAGACACAGTAGATACAACATCTGAATTGACTGTAAATGTTGAAATGAATGAAATTATTATTTTTAATAATAATAATATTAATAATAAGTTGCATGGGCAAAATCCAGTAGTATTGCACAATTATGAATATATAACGATTCATTACATGACACCTTCATAAATTGAATAAACAGCAAAACCACACTAAGTTTTAAAATCTTGCTGAAATTTTTTTTGTATAAAAGGTCTACAAAAATCTTGCTCCGATCAATCTATTGAACACCTGATATCGTAATTACGAATTTCCGACTCCAGTTTTTTACGATTGCTTAAGCACAATTTTGAAAACAGGGTTTGTCAAAACACTACACACAATTAACACAACCCTACACCAAAGTAGCACAACACTTCAGATCATTTGCAAAATGGAACACTTTGTCAAAACTATACACAACTTTATAAAACCAATATTTTGTTACCATACGAAACACACACATTTCAGATGACTTTAATCTTTTTGAACCAGTTACACACTGCTGTTGCTAACCTAAAACACTTTTAGCAAGTCTAATTCGCAGTGATTAGAGTACTGTAAATGAAATACACAGATAAAGTGCAACTATACAATAGTTCACCAAACACTACACAAGACCAATCCTCAGCGTCAATCCGTGTTTCACAACATGGTTCACTAGTGTTGCACGAATGTCATTTGACAAGTTTGGTCCTCTTCTTTGTGCACGTTCTCCTCCTGCTTCAGGTCTGCCTCTGCCTCTGCCTCTGCCGAGGCTCCGCCTCCGCGTACTCCTCGGTGTGTAATGTTTTGCGAATAGTGTGAAGCTGACAATGTGCTTACAGTTGTGCAAATCTAGCCTTGTTTTGTTCCTTGAGTGTAAGATTTTGCTAATTGTTGGAAAAGTTTAATTTTAGTGTGTAAGCAATCGTAAAAAACTGTAATATAAACTTTGCATCTTCAGATTCTCAATCACAGTTCGTCAATCTGTCACCCAAATTGCACAGCCTTAATATTGGCACAAACCCAGTATTATATACAGCAGTGTTGTATAATCTTTATGAACATTTGAGATCTGCAGTCCAGCCGAATCGGTGCCCTTGAAAATTGTTGTAAGTATCTGACGGGCATGTATCTTTATTACCTGCCTCTCGTGTGTGTGTGTGTGTGTGTGTGTGTGTGTGTGTGTTATGCTTAAATCATGAAAAAAAACACAATATTTGTATTGATTTTAGGGATTTTTTATTTTTTATAATAATTTCTCAATTTCATGAATTAATATATAATCATTAAAAAACTGATTTTAAGGATGTTTTTATATTCTTATTTTTTTTATTCATTCTTAATTTCATACATCAACTAATATTTATTATGATTTATGCTTAAATCATACGTAAAAAAACAATTTTTATTGATTTTAGGGAATTATTTTTCATTCTTTTTTATAATTTCTCAATGTAATAAATCAAATAATATATAATTTATACTTAAATCATGTGGGGAGATTTTTTTTATTGATTTTATGATTTTTTCAAATATATTTTTACTGGGAAACAAAATGATTTTTTACTTAAGAAAATTATTTTGTTTTTGTTGTGTGGAAACACAAACACATACATATTCAGTCGTATAGGTTCCTTGCATGAGTGTGTGTCTGCTGCTGTACTGTAGTGATAATACAGAGCTGTTAACACAGAGCTGTGTGTGTGTGTGTGTGTGTGTGTGTGTGTGTGTGCGTGCGTGCGTGTGTGTGCGTGTGCGTGCGTGTGTGCTGAGTGTGGTATGGCGGCGGTGGGCCAACCGTAGCTAAGATGATTGTTATGGAGCCAGCATCTCGGCTGGAGGGTTAAACTGTCACTGTAGCTCTCACTGGCTCTTGTCCTCAGATGCCGTTCAATTAGAGCGAATTGCAGTAAAGGTCTGAGTGAACCTGCATGTGGGAGTACAGTACTGCAGCATTGGAAATGTGCTGAAAGAAAGGAAAATTTGGTGAATCTTGGTCTAGAGATCCATGTTTTAAGGCCCATAACATATGCATAAAATCTGATGCTTTTAGCTATATGCAAGCTATGCAACATTTTACAGCTAGTTACTCAGGGTTATTTCAGTATTGTTTTTAGGCTATTATAGTATTTATGGTAATACTTTACAATTAGGTCTCATTTGTTAACATCAGTTGCATTAACTAACCAGACACTTATTTAAGATGTATTATTATTATTATTATTATTATTATTTAACTTGTATTTTGTATTGTAATATATTTTATTGTAAGGCACCATTTAATTTAGGTTAACTTGATGTACTATTGTAAAATTACTAAAACTTTAACTAAAATAAAAATTACAATATAAACTATAAAAATAAAAAAACCTTTGCAAAATAATTATAAAAACTCTAATGGAATCTCAGTGGTACTAAAACACACACAGACGTATGTATCTGCAACAGTTCCAAGTGTTGTGTTTACATATTTGCATTAAAATATGTTTTTGGATCTTTGGTTTCAGTAAGGATATGAATGTTCATCTCCAGAAGAGGATTTTATTGCTCAAAGGTTGTTCTTTCAGAGCTCAGGAGACTTAATTAAGATTTTAAGTATAATTAAGTATATTTAATTGAAATATCACCATCTATCTTATGTTTTGTATAACATATCTTCAGAGAAATGCGAATAGACATAAACGTGCTGAAAACGTGCAACAGGAAGTGAACAGTGCTATAAAATTAAGAGGAGACACATTTGAGTATTTTTGCTTGAGAAACATCTGGGAAACTAAAGCAAACTTTTCTCTTTGCTTTCCATTTCAATTTCTTAGCCATTTTTGACAGCAATTGGAATTTGAGTGATTCTCTCTCTCTCTCTCTCTCTCTCTCTCTCTCTCTCTTGATGCTTTTAGCTATATGCAAGCTATGCAACATTTTACAGCTAGTTACTCAGGGTTATTTCAGTATTGTTTTTAGGCTATTATAGTATTTATGGTAATACTTTACAATTAGGTCTCATTTGTTAACATCAGTTGCATTAACTAACCAGACACTTATTTAAGATGTATTATTATTATTATTATTATTATTATTTAACTTGTATTTTGTATTGTAATATATTTTATTGTAAGGCACCATTTAATTTAGGTTAACTTGATGTACTATTGTAAAATTACTAAAACTTTAACTAAAATTAAAATTACAATATAAACTATAAAAATAAAAAACCTTTGCAAAATAATTATAAAAACTCTAATGGAATCTCAGTGGTACTAAAACACACACAGACGTATGTATCTGCAACAGTTCCAAGTGTTGTGTTTACATATTTGCATTAAAATATGTTTTTGGATCTTTGGTTTCAGTAAGGATATGAATGTTCATCTCCAGAAGAGGATTTTATTGCTCAAAGGTTGTTCTTTCAGAGCTCAGGAGACTTAATTAAGATTTTAAGTATAATTAAGTATATTTAATTGAAATATCACCATCTATCTTATGTTTCGTATAACATATCTTCAGAGAAATGCGAATAGACATAAACGTGCTGAAAACGTGCAACAGGAAGTGAACAGTGCTATAAAATTAAGAGGAGACACATTTGAGTATTTTTGCTTGAGAAACATCTGGGAAACTAAAGCAAATTTTTCTCTTTGCTTTCCATTTCAATTTCTTAGCCATTTTTGACAGCAATTGGAATTTGAGTGATTCTCAGACAAACATAAATGAGAAAAGTAGTACTACAAACTGAAACTAGAGGCTAAACTTTAATGTTGGCTTGAGAATGCCTGAATGGACAGCTTGAGTCAAAAGAGCCAAATCAGTTAAATTTCATAATTCTGGATCGAGTCAGCAACAAGGACAAATGAACAAAGTATAAGCAATAGCACAATAGTAGGTGTTCAGGTACAGAAATTGAAATCAAATGTAAAGATTTGTGTAAAATCAAATGTAAAATAAAATAGCATATTCTTCATTAAATAGAGTAATCCTTGTTAAAGTAACCAAAGTTATTCAGTGAAGAGCAATTAGTGATTTTCTCTCTCTCTCTCTCTCTCTCTCTCTCTCTCTCTCTCTCCCTTGCTCTCTCTCTCTATCTTTTGGATTAAAAGTTCTGTTGAGTATGTCTGAAGACATTGTTCTGAATAAACATACATGTTTCAGGAGTGTGATCATGCAGCAGAAGTGTACGGAATGTTTTTTGTGTGTGTGTGTGTGGGTTGTTTCTGTTGCCTTAGGCAACAGAAGCAAACGTGCTTTTCAAGAGTTCAGTCAAGGTTGGTTTAGTTTGTGAAAGATGTGCTAAGTTGCGTTGGCATGTTTATTTCAAATATTTCCATCCATCCATCCATTCAATTTCAAAACTGCTTGTCCTATGTAGGGTTGTGGGAGTTTTAATATTTACTCCAATGAAGGTCAGGTCAACACAAACGTTAAGCTAACAACTCACTAAACTCTTGCTCCAAGAATAATACAAAGTTCATAAATATATATGAATATGTAATAAAAATATAATATATAAATGAAAATAATTGAATAAATGCAATGTAAAATAAAATATAAAAAACGAATAATAATAATAATAATAATGACAAAAACACAACAAAATTACTAAACTTTTAACTAAAATAAAAATGAAAATGGAAAATATAAAAACGTACTTTTAATTAATTAAAAAAATATGATAAATACAATTATATTTTAAAATATAGCCGATTATAATATTTTAATAGTATCATAGTATTATATGCAATTGCATTAAACTGAATCTGAAACCTGACAGTTCGTTTTCTCAGTCGGGTAGGGCTAACATGTTATTAATTAACATGATTTTTATATATATATATATATATATATATATATATATATATAAAATTGTGATTAATCACGTTAACTTTATCATATTAACTTTCCCATGTGCATGTGTAAAGGATTACTCTTATGGAATATGAAAAATGTGAATTTATATCAAGTACTGGATTCACATTTCCTTTTTACCCACTTTTTTAGGTGCTTTTCTAGGTGGCAGATGGCGTGTTGACTTTTGCCGTGTTAGTTCACTGGCAGTGCCAATGAGGCTAATGATGCTGGCAAGACATGCCTAATGTCCGAAAGAAAGGGCATGTGATGCTGGCGTGAGTGCTGGTTAAGATCTTTAGAGAGATTGAGCTTTATTTGGATTAGTAGGACAGTGTGCAAATCTAGTTTGTGTCATTGCGGGCAAATTACTCTGCTTGCAAGGTGACCAACAGAAGTTTATGGCTCTTTTTAAACACATTTTGTTTATCAAGATAATCGCCAAAAAAGTAAATACTAAAGGTAGACTATAAATGAAACTACATCATAGTCGCATGACTTCAACATGACCATTACTAAACTTCTGATCACTCTTTGAATCTTTATTAAAAAAACAAAATAAAATTCCATTAAATGTCGAGTTCAAATAATTTGCTTTATTATTGAACAAGGCTGTCAAACCAGCTAGTGAATAGATGAGTTTTCCTGTTCGGTGTGAAAAACTAAGTGGAAAATAATAATAATAATAATAATAATAATAATAATAATAAACCAAATAACATAATTATTTATAATTAAATGTAAAATTGTTGAAGTAAAAAAAAAAAAACATACTCCAAATTTGATTGCACACTTAAACATACAAATTCCAAAAGGTTTTTTTTTTCACAGTGAAGCCATAGAAGAATAATTTTGAGTTCCCCAGAGAACCTTTCAGTGAACAAAAGGACCGTTTTTCTTAGTGTGAAGAACTTTTTAACAATTTAAAGATCTTTTTTTTCTCCACTATAAAGCAGTGGAAGGGTTCCACAGATTTTAAAGGTTCTTTAAGGAACCATCAATGCCAATAAATAACCTTCATTTGTAGGAGTGTACAGCTTCGAAAAATCATACTGTACGTTCTGTTGTTTCAGTCATGACTCGTGAGGAGCCCAGTGTCTTCCTGTTAGCTTCAGGCCCTTATTAACTTCTCATGTCACTTATTGCACCTACTCAGCCCTTCTTTGACATTTGAAATGAAAGAGAGGAGCAGAAGGAGGTGCCACGTCTTCAGTGATCTGATTATATCATATCCAAGCCTACACTCACAAGCTGCTCCCCTCAAAGTTCCACTCATTGAGTGTGTGTGTGTTTGTGTGTGTCTGTTTGTTGGGGTTGATTCTGGAGGCTCATGCCAGGTTGGACTGCGCCTACTGTCATAATAACTGCGGATTAGATCCATCTGCTGACTGGAATATTCTTTTTGTCATGCCAAAAGTGTCACATTTGAGCGGCTCTAAGCTTGTCGCGTTGTATCGCATCTCTTAACACCCTTCAAGGTTATTTCTGCACCTTTCCTAAAAACATTAGTCATATATTTTCATTCCCAGATGCGGCTGACGAGTCTCAGGATTTGTTCAGCAAGATTTCCCATGGGTTGGTTTACCCTGGCTATGTGGTTCAGCACTGAATGAGAAATCAAATGTGCCAGGCTTAAAATGGATGTACCCAACAGGATTTCTGTGCAGTTGCTCAAAGCCATTTTATCTTCTCCCTGTACATACATCACAGTATATTATCAGATTTTTATAAGCAGGACTCCCCATTTCGGATTTATGCTGAAGGCGTTTCCTTGCAGAAAGATTGAAGAGGCACTTTGCTTGTGCTTTTCTTCTCATCAGTTACATGCTGAAATGATGATATCATTGTGCACTTATGATTCTAAACCCTTTTAGGGAAAATCCCACATTGAAGCATATTCATCATAAACATTAAATTAAATTGGAATGGATGTAAATGGATGAAGTGTGGCCAAAAGTATGTGACTTTTTCTACATATGTTGACCATTGTGAATTAGCAAGGCTTTAGCAATCGGGCTCAAATGATAATGTATAAAGACAAGCAGGTCCACTTGTGGTTTCCGAAATCTAATTTGTTGTATTCATGCTTGATTTCAAGACGACTCAGTGCTTTTCAAACAATCAAACCGGATCTTAGGCATTACACTCCGTCAGAGTTGTTAGATAATGCGCATTAGTGTGATAGAGCTGAGCATATAACTGAATCTTTGAATTGAATCTTTCATGTGAACTTTGAATTCTTTGAAAACTTTGAATTTTTTACACATTTTTAAGCATATTCATCTTTAAGTGTTATGCACTACAGGTTATTTTATGCCAGAGAATGATGCAAATACATTGAATTCAGTGGAAATGGTGCATTGCAATAATATAGATGGATGAAGTGTGATAAAAAGATGACAGAATGTGTAACTTTTTCTATGTATATTGACCAGTGTGGTTTAGCAACCATTTAGTGTTCTTGTCAGAGTCTTAGAAGATTTCAAGCCGACTCGGATCTTACCAGAACCCTCATGCATTACAGTCCATGAAATGCTTCATCAGAGCTGTTGAATCGAATTAAATCTTTAATTTGAATCTTTGAATTCAGTCTTTTATTTAAATATTTTAATAGAACCTTTGGTCTAAGTTGTAAAATTTAAACATGAATCAAATCGTTTGAATATTTGAACTGAATCAAATTGTCAAAAGTCACATCAAATGTCAAATCTATTTAAGGAAGTATTTATACCACATTGCCCTATTTCACATGTACCAGAAAACAAGTAGAGTTTGCATTTCTATTCAGTGTTTTTTATATGCAAATGAAGTCATTTTGTATTCGCACATTATATAAAATTTTAAGAATAGTTGACCAATATATGTTTTTAAAGAGTGGTATGTTTTTAAAGATATTATCAGCCATTGTATTAGTCAATTTAGAATCAGGGATTTGTATTTTATGAAGACTACTGATCTATTCTGAATCTATTTTGAGATTCCTCTTGTGAAATTTTGCTGCATTGATACTAATTAAAAATTAAAGTTTCTAAAATGAAAATGAACTGGTTAAAATGAACGTTCATGTCATATTGGTACCTCCCATGTTGACGGCTCAAAGGATTTGACGCTGGTGTGAAAAAGAGGGATTTTATTGGAATTCACTGCTATTGTGGAAATGCCTGTGAAGCCAGAGCTCATAAATGACTTACAGGTCTCACTGTCCTCAGGAAATCTCGGCTGCTGATCAAGCTTACTGCATGTTGCATTCTCCACGGCTTTGGTTGATTCCTGGGCTTTTCAGATTGATTTGCGACAGGGCTATCAGAGCATTGCGAGGAAGCCTGCTTTCTTCTTTCATAAAAAATGCATTGTTTTGCATGCTTTGAAACATGGAAATGACATAATGTGCTCCTGCATATCATCTCACATGTTGAACCTCATATTTCTACTCCATCACTGCCAGGCATTTCTTCTGCATGGCAGATTTGTCAAAGTTAAGATAGATTAGTACTGAAAATATGTAGTGGGCAAACCCGCAGGAACATTTTATTGTTCACAGGTTACGCTTTAATATCTCCATGCTATGGGTACATGAGCATAGCTCTAGAATAAATCATTTTGTTGACCTCAAGTGCCTTCAATCTATACTATTTATTGGCTTGAGGAATTGCATTACTTTTATACAACAGTGCACTTGGACAGCTCCATTTCAAAGATATGCAGCTAGTGATGTTTTTAAAAACAGGGCTGCATTAAGACTGTTTGAAAAATGTATTTGAAATAAGTCTCTTCTGCCCACAAAGGCTGCATTTATTGATTAAAATACTGCAAAAACAGTAAAATTGTGAAATATAATTTAAATTTAAAGTATCTTTTTTTTGTATATATATATATATATGTAATTTATTCCTGTGATCAAAGCAGAATTTTCAGCTTCATCATTACAGTCTTTAGTGTCACAATAGTTCATATTTTTGTGGAAACCAAGATACATTTTAATGAAAAGCAAGTGAAGATGTCACTTTAGATTAATTTAATGCATTTTTACGGCACAAAAATATGTCATGAAAAATAAAATAAAATAAAATATATATATATATATATATATATATATAAAATAATAATAATAATACAATAAAAAAATCTTATTTTTATGTGCGTGTTTGCAGTTTTACAGTGGCAGAGAAGTCAGCAGTGTGGTTCCATTTAACAGACTTTGTCTTGACAACCTTTCAGACAATGTATTAAAGCATGAAAATAATCCTGTGACTTTTCCTCAGTCTCAGAGTACAATGACATATCGTGGCACAATCCTGGTACACAGTACAATGACATATCTTGGATATATCCTAACCTTTCAGATACCATATTAAAGCATGAAAACAATGCTGTGATTTTTCCTCAGTCTCAATGTCATATCCTAGTAGAGTCCCTTGTTCAAAGTCCCATGTGCAACTAGACAGGCTCTCAGTGTACTGTGTGAAGTTAATGGCTGATTAGGAAGTATATGAAAAAAACTGTCGGCACATTGTGCGAGTGAGTCTTACTGTGATGAAATTGCAGACACACTGCGTTCAAACCTCTCCTGCACTCGGCATTTGATGTGGGAGTGTAAAACAGGCCGCGTCAGAGCAGCTCCGTTTGATCCTCTCCCTTCACAGTCTTCCAGAAACACGTGTAGCTTTAGAGCGGGAGAGGAAGGGTGTTGGGTGCTGTCTGGATCATCACAGACGAGCAGAATGATGAAGACGCTAAGAGTTTAGCCCCGAATCCGGAGGTGTGCCGTGCAACTGATCCTCTGCTTGTTCTTTCAATTACGAGCCGACGGTAGAGTCGTGTAAAGCAAAGATTTTGAAGGGTAAATAAGTGAAGCTTGACAGGATACGTGTGTTTGAAACGTTAGAAAAGTTCATTGAAAACTCACTCTCATACTCTAAGCTAGTCTCTACTTTGCCTTCTTCTGAGGTAAAGTAAGAAAAGAAACACTGTTCATAAACGGAGGACTATATAGCTATATAACTAATGTACTGCCTAGTATATATTGTATAATACCTACCGTTGTTTTATATTACTTAAACGATTCACTGGTCTAAGAAATAAATAAATGGTTGTTTTGCTTTTTTATCCTTGTGTAAAATAGAATAAAATTACTAATTCTAACAGCAGGGTTTGTCAGTGCTATTTTAGTAGTATTTTGTACTATTATAGTATTTATTACTTTAAATTAGCTTTTAATTTTATTAAAACAATTTTTTTTTTCAGTTTTCAATTTTAATTAATTGGAAATAAGTATATAATTTTTTGTCTTTTTTGTATCAGAGTGCAAGGAAATAATGGGATTACGTTTAATTATCTAAAGTCTCAATTAAGAGAAACAAACTTGTTATTGATAATTGTCACAATTAAGACAGTCTTAATGATTTTTATTATTATTTTGAATTAGATTTTCATTTTAATGTTAATTTTAATGTTATTATTATTATTATTATTATTATTATTATTTAACTTTAATGTATTTTGATGTCACTGATACTAATTTTAGTAGTTAAATTTCAGTTAGTTGCCATGCAAGGCAACATTTCACATTTTTAGATTTTTAGAATGTAAGATTGATATTTTATTTAATTTTAGTTTTTTATTTAATTTTAGTTTTGCCATGCTGCGGACGCAAGCTTCAGACGAAGAAGTGAATGATGTGTAGCTCCCGGCACCGATTTATACTGTAGTCGCACCGGTAGTGACGTCATGGCTGTCGCCGGCCAACGAGTTGGTGTTTTTTCAATGTATGCTTCAGATACGAGTCACGACGAGGCGTTCCCCATAGCGACCCCTAGAGGACGCAGTGTCTCGTTCCCTACTCAGGGAACCATGGTTACATAAGTAACCCGAGACGTTTTTCATCTTCATCTCATTTACCTAAAAATATTTTAATGCTATTTGTTTTAGTTTCAGTTTACAACACGTAACATATATGTTACATGCTACAGTTATAGGTAGTGTTATAAGGCACAACACTGTCAGGTTTGATCAGAGCAATCAACACATCATGTCATTTTGGATCTCTGTGAGAAACTCAACGGTAGTTGCTTGTTTCCAGTTGACCATCTGCCTCCTTTCAGTGCGGCCTTGACCTTTGGAGAGCCACCTGCGCGTGATGGACAGAAGATGGTTGGCGTACAAGCTCTGAGTCAAGTATAAAGATAGGGAATGACATGCAATTATCAGAGACGGCTGGAAGTAGATATACATCTGCTCTGAAGGCTAGCTGATGTGAGAATGTTGTTGCTCGAAGTCTGTCAACAAG
Organism: Sinocyclocheilus grahami; assembly: GCF_001515645.1. Lineage (NCBI taxonomy): Eukaryota > Metazoa > Chordata > Actinopteri > Cypriniformes > Cyprinidae > Sinocyclocheilus > Sinocyclocheilus grahami. The sequence continues at coordinate 341,360 of NW_015505667.1, forward strand.
TGTCTGCGAATGTTGCACCCTTGCACCCATATTGACACTGAAAATAGACATGCATTGAGCAGATGCAATGCTTTTACGAATATCTCACCCCAGTGTGGATTAAAAGACACATTTGACCTGCTGTCAATGCAGTTCTTCACTCTGAAAACCACTTTAAGTGTTGCACAAACCACTCAGACCCTTTCAATATCCAACAGAGGTCCTTTCATAGATTATGAGTACATAGTGGAGCGTCCTGCTAGAATATATTTATTCCAACAGCTTGCAAAACAACTCTCAAATGCAACGCTGTACATTCAGGACTAACTTCTTTCCATTTGTATTTCTCCTGCAGGTCAATATATCTCCAGGCTGCAGTAAAGCATTGACCAAAATGCTGTACTGTCCGTACTGTGGAGGACTGCCAAGCCTCAAACCCTGTGCCAACTACTGCCAAAATGTCATGCGGGGCTGCCTGGCCAACCAAGCGGACCTGGACCCGGAGTGGAACCTCTTCATCGGTAAGATGCACTTTCTGTTTCCGGCTCGGTTTTCAAATATAGATTTCTCCATTTGGATTGCTGCCAGATGGATTTTTGAGCTTCTGTAAGAAAATGATTCCCAATATTCAGAGACTTTTAGAATAGACATTTCATATCTATATGTTCATAGTTTTAAGTCAGCAAGAACATAAAATTGATTATTTTACTTTCTTAATACAAGTTCCTTATTATATTGTGTATGATTCCTCAGTGTGCATTCCAGTGTTTGTTTGTTTATGTGTTTGTTAAACATTTACATTAACATTTATGCATTTGGCACACACTTTGTTTTGTTTTGTTTTTTTATCTGAAATGTTATCAGTTCCTACTTTCTCTGGGAATCAAATCCATTTCCAGTGTAATTTCGTTAAACATTTACATTAACATTTATGCATTTGGCACACACTTTGTTTTGTTTTGTTTTTTATCTGAAATGTTATCAGTTCCTACTTTCTCTGGGAATCAAATCAATTTCCAGTGTAATTTCAGTATTTATTAAAATGTGTGTGTATATATATATATATATATATATATGCTGTATACACAGAGCCGGCGCAAGGGGTGGGCTAAGGAGAGTGAAGGCCCAAATGTTTTTATTAAAAAATAATTTATATTAGAACTGTTGACTTACTCTCTGCACATCCAGCAGTGTCTACTTACGTTGTCATTCACTTCTGACAAGAACTGCCCACTGAGGCTTGTACTTCTGACCGACATGTAAACTGGCCAATCATCAATAAAAAGTTACAGCAGCTGCTTCAGGTATATATAACTTACTGTAAAACGTATCGCTATAATAGCCGACCGATTTTGCCATTTGTCAAATTAGGTTATTTGATCCATTCATTATAACGTTTTCATTCTTCGTTCCTGAATGAATCAGTCGTTTTGAAAGAATCAATTGAATAAATGACTCACTGATTAAGACAAGTAATTTTTATTTTTTGTATTATCTTACTGGTAATTTTAGTTTCACATTTAAAAGTATCATTATACAGTATGTATGTATATATATATATATA
>NW_015505667.1:343470-363819 GCF_001515645.1 Sinocyclocheilus grahami
ATAAATAAATAAATAAATAATAATAATAATAATAATAATAATAATAATATATATATATATATATATATATATATAATCTACTGAGGCTAGTTGCATTAGAAAACATGTGCAGTTTAATCCCAAACATGAACAGGCTCAAAATAAACAGGAACTTGGCAAAACATGGCAAACTCACCAACATTGGTACATCGAACAAAGCTAGTCAAAGCACAAAGTAACACAAGGGCTATTTGTATCAAACAAAGGGGTCACATGATACAATCCAACCAAAGAGAATAGGCTTGTTCGAGATGCACTACACTAGCCTGCCACCGGCTGGTGAGAGTAGCCGCTTGCAGTCGGAGACGTCAAGCTGCTTTCTGACACATTCTGCTCCCGGTAGTGACGCTCTCGCAATGTTTGCATACTCTATCACAGATAAAGTGAATTAAATGCATTATTTGTCAAATACACAGAAATGTTTTCATGAGCAGCAGAAACACGTTTTACACACTGTTTAATACAGTGCCATCTGTTCAGTAATATAGTAAAATGACTAATGACTCATAAAATTGACTAATTATTTTATTAATGACTAATAAAATAAAAATGACTTAAGATAACAGTGCGATTACACTAAAAAGCTTTTACTGTTATAAAAACAGAGATTTGTTAGCATTATTGGAATTGAATTGTTAGAATAAACACGCAACACACGTTGTGCTTGTCATCGAAGAATCTAACCAATGAGAATAAAGTGTGTCATCATCAAGACTTTCGCAGCCGCTTTTGAGCAACTGCAGTGCCTAACCTATGTGGCTGGTCTCGTTTTGCTCTCGCAGTACTTTGATTGCACATGTAATCGTAAGGCGGCTGCAGCGCCGATCAAAGTCGGACTAATGTTCTAACCAGAATGCATTGCTTTTGTCAGGCGGTAGCCTATCTTTGTGGCGCTGCATGAAGTCGAATAAGCCTAATGTAGGTGTGTTCGACTTGAAGCGGCGCGGCGCAGACCGATCGTTGTATGACATCAAAGTACCGCGAGAGCTATAGAGAGTAGACGGCTCCTTACAATTTCACATGGCTCTCGTGGTACTTTAATGTTATACACTGATCGGTCTGTGCAGCGCTGCTTCAAGTTGAACACACCTTGTGACACATACAACAAAGGAACCAATGAGAACAAGACACAAGAACAAAAGGACCACATGGCAGGATCACATGATTTTAGTTTTAGTGATGGTTCAGCTTGATTCATATGACCTATAGGCGTTAGCTTTAACAGCTTAATGCTGTCCACCCACAGAAACGAATGCTGCGAAAGTCCATATTTATGTTCCCGCCAAAGCTCTGCAACATACTCAATGTGAAAAGTGATGCCAATGTGCACGCGTTGTATAACTTGGAAAGCAAAACTCTTTAAATTAATCATTCATTTGTGAATTTTTTTTAATTTTTTTAAATGTCCTGATATGGCATCCATTTAGTTTGCCTTTCTTGTTTTGTATTTTTTAGAGCTCATTGTCTGCGCTATAGATTTTAAATCAGTATTTCTCTCCCCTGCTGAGAGATATCGACCGGCTTTATGGTGCCACAGTTCGATTAGCAAAAGAGGATAATTCATTTTGTTTTGAATATTTATAGAATGGCCGCACATATGCTAGTTTTTGTTTGAAATAGCATGGCATTGTGCAGTGGGCTCAGACAGGCCGTCGGTATGGACTGACCTTTGCTCCATGTGGCATACGTGGCATTTACCCACAGCCTCTGTTGATGTGCCCTTCTCACCTGCATTGATTGGCAGGCCTGTGAAGACATTCAGACGGCGTCTTGTGCAGGTCCAGCCTCATTCACTGTATCGATTGTAGAAATTGTGTGGTTTACCAAACTTTCACAGAAGTAGCCTGAAGGCCTTTTGGAAATTGGCAGTATTGAGTTGATTACGTCGACCGCATGGGTTTTTTAATGGACGATGCCAGTACCGCTAACTCAAGGGCGTACATATGCGATATGGGTTAATGCAGTGTAATTATAGCAGTTCCCAGAGGAAAAGCTGCTCTGCTATAGTTCAGGAGACTTAGTGGAGCTCTCATGCATGTTTCTTTATCAACTTCAGCTCAGATGTGTCTCCTAACATGCATGGAATAAAGTATAGAGCTGTAAAATGAATGTGGATAACAGCTCAGATCAGAGAAATGTTCATGTTGAGGTCTCTGATTTGTGCAACATATGCAACATTTATGTTACTTGAAGTAAAATAAACATTAACTAAAATACAATAATATAATAAAATAAAATTTGAGCTAGTTACCAAAGCAACATTTCTTTAATTTAACTTGATGTACAAAAATAACTAAAACCTAAATAAAATTCATCAAAAAATCTAATAAAAATGGCAAAAACACATAAATTAAACACAAACAAAAACACAAAAAGACTAAAACTTTACATTTAAATTTAAAAAGTAAAAATAGTTAATTTTAGTTTAGTTTTAGTTGAATTTTCTGTAAATGTATTACGTGCTTTTATCACTTTAGTCTCTCGTTTTTTTTTTTTTATCAGTCATTTATATTTCTATTTAATGTTAATATACTTTCATTTTAGTTTCAGTAATAAATCTGTTAGTTACCAAGACAACATTTCTAATGTTCGTAGATTTTTTTTATTTATTGATTGACTGTAATTTTTTTAAATATGCAATAGATGCATGTTGAATTTACATATTCAGCCATCTTGTATTGAATTTGTTGCATGCAATAAAACAACTTTGCAAGTGCCTCATGCTAGGATCTTTTATTTGCTAATTGTGGCTTGTTAGCTCTCCTCTGAGAAATCATATTTTGTGATGTATTTTTGGTCAGCAATTAAAGATTCCTACTGCAAAGCGCTGAAGTTTCCCACCAGGATGTGATTCCACAGAACAAATGTAACCATTGTGAGAAATTAATTATCTGTGTTATTAATTTTCTTATGAAGCCGCAGGGTTTCGGAATTATCTAAATTCAAGAAACTGCAGGAGACGTTATGCCACCATTAGCCTTGAGCTGCAAAAAGAAAAAAAAAATGAGATCACGCTGTTTGGGAAGAAAAAAGACGGATGTGGCATTTCATCAGAACCAATACGTTAGAGTTTCACAGGAAATGAGAAACATCAGGCTGCTGGTTTATTCTTATCCTGATGAATACGCCACCTCTGGGCTGGGGTCAGACAGCAGAGGAAGTATCATTTCAGCTTCATCCTATGAGCATTAGTCTCTTTCTGCTTCTGAGTCTCAATTATACTGCATGACGCCTTAAAGGTTTTGTGTGCACAAGGACACAGTTTTTACTGCATAAAGGGTTTGTTTACTGATGCCCATTAGGTCTTGGACTTACATGTGTGTGTACACGGTGTATAAATTATACAATGACTTTCTGAAGGACCAAAATGATTTTCTATGCAATGCATTACTTCTTATGAAACTCTGATGACTTATTTTTATTTCTTATTTGTTGAGATGTACATATATACAGTGAAATTAAACAGAAAACATATTATGACACATAGAAGAGCTTATAATGGCCAAATCCAGTTTATATTTTCAGAAGGATCAGAGTGAATTTCTATGCAATGCATTCAGAAGCATTTGATCTGATCATGGCTGCAATATAACAAAGAGTGAAAAATTTAAGGGGGTCTGAATACTTTCCGTACCCACTGTATATATATATATATATAAATATACACATATAACATTATATAACATGCATAATATGCACATATAAATATTATATAACACATATGTATGTATGAGGTGCCAAACAGGAAATAATTATATATAAATCTGAATATATAGATGAAAACCTGAATATATAAATGTAAATTGTGAATATACTGTATATTTATAAGTCTAAATATATTGTTATGTCTGAATATATAGAAGTAAATCTGAATATATACTTATATGTCTGAATACATAGAAGTAAATCTGAATATATAGTTATAATTCTGAATATATAAATGTAAATCTGAATGTATAGTTGTAATTCTGAATATATAAATGTAAATCTAAATATATAGTTATAATTCTGAATATATAAATGTAAATTGTGAATATATAGTTATAAGCCTAAATATATAAATGTAAATTGTGAATATATTGTTATAATTCTGAAAATATAAATGTAATGATTTTGGCTCTACAACTTAATGCATCTTTCAACGTTTCCCAATGCTAGCATGAGAACAGTTATTTATAAAGTGACTTTCATGCAAACAGCACTGCAGGGACAACAAAAGATCAGACATACTGTATATACATCAGTGGCGTTCTGATTATATAAGCTGCGAATGCTCCGCATACCCAGGCCATTTGAGAGAATAAGTTCATGGGATAATTAATATAAACATGATTATAAGTTGATCCCTTGTCATTTGAAATGTAACTTAAAGCTTAAAGAGTTAGGAATAAGTACGTACAATGATTAATTTTCTTTAAATCTACCAGTTGTGGTTGCTTCCGGGCGAGCATATTCTCCGATTGAGCTCTGTTGCTATGACTCGTCAGGATTGTAACGCGTTCTCAGTGATTTGCTGGTCTGCGGCAGATTTAATGTGCGAGGTAAGCTGTTCGCAAAGCGCTCGCCCAAGCGGAAAAATTTGCTGTTCCTGTCAGATCTCGATTGCCGAAAATCACATTGTGTTTGATGCAAAACCAACTCGATTAAATCAAAAGAAAAAAAAAAACACTGTAACTGTATATTGTTTTCTCAAGCAAAGCAAAATTTAAAAGTCCACTGAAAACGTATACATACATACGTATGTTGAAGATATACGTTATTGTCAACGTTATTGCCTAAGTGGTAAAAAAAAAAAAGTTTATAAAATATAAAATTTTAATAATAACAAACATCATATTGTTCCCTTTGTTTTGCGTATGCTCGTGTCGCTTACAATTAAATTCATTCTCTGATTTTATTATTGTTTGCAAGGTTGCAACTTTACTTTGCACAATTTTAAATATTTGTTTGGTATTTTGCATGGTCTGTTATTGGAGTAGTGTCACCCGGGTGGGGATTTTAACTCCTATTGACTGGGAATAAAAAATTTATAATTTAGCAGATGCAGAGACATATAGAGCGGGGGAATCCCCCCATCTCCCCACCCTCTGATTACGTATCATAACGTAACTACGTGTAAACGTTATTTGGCGGTTTTTACTTGGAAAACCAGCTATATTTTTCTTGCATTCAAATAATGGATAAACTTGAAACGATAAAAGAAGGATTGGAGATTAATTTAATTTACCAATAAGGTAGGAAATGTGCATACTTTTAAATCACCTGCCACGGTGATTCTAATTTGTCATCTGTGATCCCTTTTGAGTGTCCTAAAAGCCTTTGGGGGTCTTATCACTCAGCATACCCGGTTAAAAAAGTCACCAATCACCATTGATATACATATATAGTATATAGACATTTATAGAACAATATACATTGCATTTGATGTAAAAGGGGTCATATGATGCTTTTTTAAAGATCATTATTTTGTGTATTTGGTGTAACAGAATATGTCGACATGCTTTAATGTTCAAAAAACACATTATTTTTCAAATACTGTATATTATTGTACTCTCTCTCTCTCTCTCTCTCTCACACACACACACATGCGCGCGCACACAAACACACAATGCGCAAAATTCCGCATTTGAACAGTCAATAGCAAATACTTAAACTAATAACAAAACAGTAGCTGATTCAGAAGCGCCAGAATGTCATAGCAAAATAAAAATGACCTCCTCTCCTAGGTTCACGAAACGGTCATCCATAAAATGCATTGCTGTTCTGTTGTAAGTAATCTTAAAGATTCCTAAATGCATCTACTTTCTGGAAGGCCAAATAAAGTGCTTTTGCTTTCGCCTAGAAACACACAGCGTCTCCCTGACATGGCTGCTTCAACACTAACTGCGGTTACTGAAACCACGCCTTCTTTCTTTGCGTGCACATTTGGGCGGCATTATGCTAATATTTCCACATAGTGAGGTAGATATGTGGGGGCGTGTTAGAACGAGCCGTTTTAGGGGGGCGTGGCAGAGTCTTAACTTTTATAAAGAATATCTCTTTGGTTTTGAGACTTTATAGTCTTTGCAACTTCAGGGATCTTATCTATGCACAATCAGCTTGTAACACTCCAAAGAGAAAGGCAAACTTGAAATCGCATAATATGACCCCTTTAAAACACTTCCATTAGAGTAAAATGAGCACTTTGACATCTTTGAAGCATTAGCATTGCTCCAAGAAACATGCTAGTGAGCCTAATACTCAGCAGTTACTAAAACGTGAGATAAAAATATTTAATTTTAGTAAAGGTGTAGTAGAAAATGTTGCATAATGTCTTTAGGAAAATAAAACATGCAAGTCTTAATCTTATAGTGCAGTAATTTCAGTTTTAATCCATGTTGAACTCAAATGAGTTTTTGATTCTAATCCCTCCTTGACCTCCTGAAAAGGTCCCACTGTTACATAGTCACATCAACAGCAAACTCAATGTAAGCCATGCTGATTAAATACATAGATTTCCTCGGCTTTATTGATCCTCAAGGGGAAATTCTGGAAGGAACACTTTGACCTGAATGTGATATGAACATGGCCTTAGACGAGATGAATATGAGTTTCTGTAGTGGTTGTAGGTATAATAATATTATCATTTTACATATACTAAAACAGAGTTATTAGACGTTATGCTTCAAAGTGATGCTTAACTGCAAGAATTACTAACTGTGCTTTCGTCATATACTTCACTAACCTGTATAGACTGTCATTGATCGCCAAGGAACTGAGTGCATTAATATGCATTTATTTACATGTATTTACTTATGTTTAGCAAATTATTTTTTAAGTGAATTGAGGGAGGCAATAATATACATTACTATTTTTTAAAAGAAATTACTATTTTTATTCAGCAAAGACACATTAAATTAATCAAAAGAGACAGTAAAGACATGTATAATGATTTCATCAAATAATCCTGAAAAGTAAAATGCATCACAGTTTCTGAAGTATAAAGCAGCACAACTGTTTTCAACACTGATAATAATAATATTTCTTGAGCAGGAAATCAGCATATTATAATTATTTCTGAAGGATCACGTGGCCCTGAAGACTGGAGTAATGATGCTGAAAATTCAGCTTGATTACATTTCACAATATATTCACACAGAAAACGGTTATTTTAGATTGTAATAATATTTCACAATATTACTATTTTACTGTATTTTTTATAAAATAAATGCAAACTTTTTAGTATGTCATTTATAATAGGAAATAGATTTGATGAAGTCAAAAACGCTTGCCTATTTATAAAAAATGTTATGCAGTTACATTATTGTAATAATTTTTCACAATATTACTGATTTTATTGTATTTTTAATCAAATAAATGCTGTCTTAGTGAGCAGAAGAGACTTCTTTTAAAATAATTTAAATCTTATACTTACAGTAGTGTAGAATTTAACTGACATTCGCTCACAAATGTTTTTTTTTGTTTTGTTTTTTTAGCTATATTACAGTGGATTTTAATGTGCCTTATCCAGTCAGACAGAAAACACTCTTTGAAAGTCTTGGAGTAACACAATAGCTACTCTGAGAGCAGATGAAGCAAATATTTAGTGGATTTCAGTGGTGTTGAATCAGCAGCATGGTGTGTGGGTGATTCTATTAGCTCATAAGTATCATTAGGACGTGATTAGGGATTTGTTGAATATGTGAGTGATGCTGGGCGCATCTGTGTACTGCAGCATTTACAGCTCTGCTCTCCATCATGCACTGGAAAACATGTAGAGTTGTGAAGTAGCCACAGAGGAGAAACCACACACACACACACACGCACACATGCTAGGCTGCATATGAAGAGCTGTTAGGTTTGTAATCTGAAGTGTTCTACTGATGTGCTCAAACACTGAAGCACACTACACTGTCAACAAGTCATATTAGGAAATGTATTTGTGTAAAAATTCAAGATTATTATTTTGTTTTTACTTTAAATAAAACTAAATAAAAAATAATTAGAAAATTAAGCTTTTATTTATTATTATGATTATTTATTTTTGCAATGTGAAAGTGTTTATTTTCATTATAGTTTATCAAATGTTCTCCTCAGTTCTCATTATACATACATACATACACACACACACACACACACACAAATCAAGTGGAAGCGAAAGACTACTAAGCAGAAAAAAAGTTATTTTTAGTTAGTTGAAATTAAAAGTGTTATGTTAGAGCAGTAATGTAGAATCAGCAGTAGGATTTAGAAGATACTCACATCTGAGATCCTTTATTTGAAACATTAAACATTTTTTTTGTGTGTTTGCTTTTTAACTTTGAATACAAACTTATCTGCTTTTACTTTTGTAGCTATTTTGATATATATATATATATATATATATATATTTTTTTTTTATACTAATGTTTGATTTTATTTTTGCTGTGAAGTTTATATGCATATCTTAATAGCCTAATTAAGATGGACCATTAAGATGAGTTGACATGTTTTTCTTATATGTTGATATATTTTTTATTTTATTTTATATTTTTATATCGATTTTGAGGGTGAAATGTGGGCAGAATATGTTCTTGACAGCTTTCATTCAATCGTGAGCACATGATAAGTTGACGTCATTGAACAGAATGTGTTGAGGTCAGTGAAGGATGTAGGAGACATTATGTGCTGGATGAGGGGATGGATGTGGACTCAACATCACTCACATGCTTTCATGATAAACAGCCTCTGCTCGCTTTTATGACCAACATATCATTATCATTTTTCTCGTCAGTACCTTGTTGGGATATTCAGTGTCAGAAAAAGACGCCATAGTATAATGAATGCCTGACGACATGCCCTTGCCATGTGGACATGAGCATGGAGCATGGAGCATGTTTTTGAGCATGGGCATAAAGCGTTCATTCATTCATTCATTCACATTTTTATACTATAAAATATAGAACTAAAAATATTTCATTATAGTTTTGTATTTGTGCATGGGCATTAATGCATGTATATATAACCATTTTTGTTTTATAAATATATGTGACCCTGGACCACAAAACCAGTCATAATGGTCAAATTTTTAATAAATAAGCTTTCCATTGATGTATGGTTTGTTAGGGTAGGACAATATTTGGCCGAGATACAACAATTTGAATATCTGGACACTTAGGGTGAAAAATAATCTAAATATTGAGAAAATTGCCTTTAAAGTTGTCCAAAGGAAGGCCTTAGCAATGTATATTACTAATGATAATACATTTTTGATATATTTACGGTAGAAAATTTGCAAAATATCTTCATGGAACATGATCTTTACTTAATATCCTAATGATTTTTGGCATATAAAAAAAAATCGATAATTTTGACCCATACAATGTATTTTTGGCTATTGCTACAAATATACCCATGCTAGAATTATTGTCCAGCCCTAGGATGTCCCAAGCTGATCTCAAGGATCAGGATCAGGGCCGATTAAGCCATCCTAAGCCCGATCATTATTTTACTGCAACTGTCATGGTGGTGTTGTGCAGTAGGTGCTGGTATGCACCTTCCAGTAGGTTTGCCAACCGCCGTTAAAAGGAAAAGAAGACGTTTAAATGTGCTTGTGTGACAAAACCACTGGAAGGCATAGACGTCTGTAAGATGTCAGTTTTACATACATTCTAAATAATAAACATCTTAAAGACATTTTCTAAACGTCTCTTTCTCATCTTATAGGAAACGTCCTGTAGATGTATTGCAGATGAGCAAACACTCTAAAAAATACATCTTGAAGATGTAAATGCAAAGGTCAAATACGTGTGCTATCAGGGAGGATTCAGTTTACGGCACTTCTACATTATTCCTATGATGTCCGATTGACTGTCGCACAACTCTGACTGAAATTCAATGCTTTCTCCAAAGGTAAATACTAGAGCCCTCGTATCTCCCAGTAATAAGACCATCTCTGGTGTTAAAAAATACATCTTGAAGATGTAAATGCAAAGGTCAAATACGTGTGCTATCAGGGAGGATTCAGTTTACATTATTCCTATGATGTCCGATTGACTGTCGCACAACTCTGACTGAAATTCAATGCTTTCTCCAAAGGTAAATACTAGAGCCCTCGTATCTCCCAGTAATAAGACCATCTCTGGTGCGTGACACACGAGAGCCATTGAGGTATGTTATAGCTCCTCATACACACGCTACAGCTTCCATGTTTAACATATTTGATGTGCACTTTAGTAACGAATCTCTCGACGTCATTGTTATAATGCTCATAGTACTATAGGTTGCGTCTTGCTTCGGATTTGACTGACCTACTGGCATTCTGACACAAGCTTAATGCTTTCTAACCTCATCTCCCTTTTTGTGCAATTATTCTGCTTATTGTACATATAAAACACAAAAAGTTTAAATCAGTAGTCCTTTATTCATAATTTTGACCACACAGTCCATTTATAATGTCTATATGGGGACACAAAAAAACCTGATCGGGACATCCCTATTTAGTGCTAAAGCTAATATTATACTACATAACATTATACATTAACTAATATTATACTATATAACATTATATATGTGGTCAAATGTATTTGGTCATCTGTGAGGGTGCTACTCCAAACATAGGCTCCTCTTTGTGAATGTTAAACTTGAATCATGTCTTTATTTAACGCTGAGTCAGCGAAACCATCCTGTCTTGGTATCGGATTTTCCTTCATGCATTGGGCTAATTACAAAGGCTAATTAAGATGTAGGCCTATGTTGTCCTTTGGTGAGTCCTTTGTCACCACAATGTAAGTGATCCGCATTGATTTTATTTGCTCATTTCTTTTTAATTGCATGGCTTTGTCTCCATGTGAAATAGGAGCTCACGGCCACCTCAATTCATGAAAATTAAAGTCAATATTATTTGCTTCCCTTTCACGCGGTGTCCTTGTGCATAAGATATAAATGAAGAGTGAATTACATTAGATTTTAGAAAGGCTTAAATGGCAATAGTGATGCATTTAAGAGGCTAATGTTGATCTCATAACAACAAGCATTATATTATATTATATTATATTTTTGAGCATGTACATTAACCTAGATTTTAGAAAGGCTTAAATGGCAATAGTGATGCATTTAAGAGGCTAATGTTGATCTCACAACAACAAGCATTATATTATATTATATTTTTGAGCATGTACATTAACCTTTTTTATTTATATTATACATTTTTTCAGTTGATTTTTAATGTATTCAAACTAAATAGAGAACTTATATTATGCATTATATTTGCATTATCCTAAATAAGGTCATAATGGCTCGTATCTAAATGCATCTGCTCTGCTTTTGTAACATTCAACAGTGCATTTCATTTTCTGTCTGTTTTTTAGAGGAAATATTTTTGTCCAAAAAGGTTTAAAGTTTTTATGTCATGTCTGTCAGTTACTCGAATGAAAAGCTGCATTTAGCAGTTAGATAACACTTAGAAATGCATCTGATTGTGTTGCGTAACTCCCTGGAGTTGTGCAACACTTTCTAATATGCTTTCCTCAAAATGAGCCGTTTTTATCTCTCGCTTAAAGGGGTCATGAACTGCCTTTTTTGTTATTTATTTATTTTTAATTATTTTGTACTGTTCTCTGAGGTCTACTTATTATGTTATCAAGATTTGTATATAAAAAACATCATCATTTATAAGTAATAGGCTATTTCCTGTCTTGTTTTGACCCCCCTCACCGGAACACACTTTTTGAATAGGCGTGGCAGATTGTAGACTCGGAAGTAAACGCCCACTGCTATGATTGGCTAACAGTTGTGTATGTTTGACAGCCTACATCTTTCAAAGAAGGATGCTGATGTGATTCAGGTTAAAAACGCATAAATACTCAGAGCATATCAAATGATCTATAATTACAGATAAAGCAATCGTGACCATGTAATAAAAACAATTACTTGTGTGGGGCGACATTAATGTCGGGTCCAAAATAGTCAGCACAGCATTGTCTTTTAGTTTCAATATTTCGGAAACTCCTGCATTGAATTGTGCCTTTTTTGTAAACAAATCCCTGGTAAAATGAAGTGAACAAATCACCAAGTTCTTATGGACATGGTCTGGAACTTCATTAAAAATAAAGTTCATCCAGAAAGAAGGCAATGCAAATACTGTTTTTCCACAGCTTGGCACTGCACCGTGTCTTGTTGTCTTCGGAGCCATCTTTATCATTTGATTTATGTTTAGACTTGTGTTTGCCTTTCTCGTTACTTACACATGTGTGAATCAGTGGGCGGGGCTAAACAGGCAGCAATGTAGAAGCAGGCGTTGATCTTCTTCTGTGGAGGTGGTACGTCATAAAGTGGCACATTCCACAATTTGTCCTTTTGGCAGACTGGCTTCAATATAAGCTGTTTATAGACTAATGAGAAATATTTGAGTTCCGAAAATTACATGATGTTTCTATAGTACAATTGTTGTATAGTACAATATGTCAAAAGATCAAGGGAATTTCGATTTCTCAGTTCATGACCCCTTTAAGTATGAAGTTAGTCATGCATCAGATGTTCTTATACGATTTGAGATAGCAAATGCAAATGTACAGTGCTATTGTCAGTTTTGAGTGGAGGTAATTATTCCTCATAATTCCTGTGAGTGACAGCTGGGATGCCCGGCAAGCTCTAATGTGACGAGGTCAGCAGGGCTGTTGCCATCGGTGGCCATCTCCATAACGACATATCCAGCTGTCAGCTGTGGAGCTGCAGATGTTCACATGTGCCACCCAACATCCCTTCTGCCTTGGACAAATGAGAGGAAATGATTTCATGTCCATTAGTGACCATCAGTCAAAGCAATCATTGTTTGGTTTGTGAAAAATTATTTGAGTAATGCAAGTGATCATAGCATGGCATAGGATATATATATAATTTACTTACTTATCCATGTCTTTCATTTATATGTTTACATTTCAAAACATTTAACATTTTATTAGTTTTATATTGCAATTTTAACCATATTTATTTGTTTGTTTGTTTGCTTCATCTGAGAGTATGTACAGTACAATACAAGTATATAATTTAGGTGAATAAACAAAAGAGTATTACATATTATTACATATTTATAAATAATATACATATATAAAGCTATATATATATATATATATATACACACTATCAAGATTTTCTATTTCTTTCTTTCTTTCTTTATTTATTTCTTTAAATATTTAAATATTGCAATTTTCAATTTATTTATTTATTTATTTAGCTGACCATATTTACAATACAACTATATGCATTTCCTTATTTGGTTTGTCCTTTCCTTCATTCCAATTTAGGTAAAAAAAAACAAACAAATAAAATAAATACGTAATGTTCATATATAAAGCCATATATATATATACAATAGCAAGATTGATTTAATTTGATTACTTTTACAATAGATAGATAGACAGACAGACAATGGATGGATGGATGCAGTAGCGGTTTTTGGCACGGGCGAACTGGGCAGCCTCCCGGGGCGGCATTTTTTCATGATACATAGGGGGCGGCACGAGCAGTTAAAAAAAATTAAAAATCCTCTGCGCCGCCGCCACGAAGCGGTTTTCTATTTTCTATCATTTCACTGTGTGGGGAATTGGCGGCGCGGGGGACAGTTCACCTCTGGGTCTCTCCCAAATGGAACGGACAAGGGGAGGGGGTATCCACTGTATAGAGCAGTGGTTCTCAACCTGCGGCCTGCATGCGGCCCGTCACGAATTCAAATGCGGCCCACCATGCTGAACACAATAAAAAATAAATACTTTCAGTTTTACAATTCATATTAGTTTTTACATTCATTTAAAAATGTACTAAATAAATATAAGCTATAGCCTAATGTTTTTATGTAAAATAATTTTGTTTTTCATATATTATTTTCAGACATGAGCAGTACTCACATAGCCTAATTAACGTTACGCATTTAAAGTAACGACCAAGCAGCCAGCTGCAGACAGTGAGCATATGTTTGATCAATTTAGCCTTCTCAAATCATCACGACTTGACTAAAATAAAATCTATAGATATAAAACAGTTCAAGCATATAACAATGTTTAAATGTTAAACCTAGATAAATGTGCGTTATATCCAATAGTTTGTGCGGAGACACTTTGCAGGACATGGAGGCGCCAGCGCGATCACTTGCAATTTTTTTCAATGGATACACCGTCATTTTTGCTCATAAAGGTAAGAGTAATACATAATTCGTAACTGTAAATGGTCTACTTTTATTTGTGTTTACTCACAATATCAACAAAACGTTGTGCTTTTATAAAATAAAGAAATCAAACATGATGCGCTTTCTGCCGTCTCGTCTTGAACAGGAGCGCTTCACAAAAATGAACCGAAACTCAGCGAATACATGCCTCACAGACATGATAAATATATCTATAGAACGCTTTAAATTACTACTTAACGAAATCAAACAAATCAAAAACAGAAACACTTTCATTATGATCATAATCCGTAAAGATGCACTTCTCTTTAAAGGTGCGTCTAATGAGGAGATGGTTGAGTCAGGATCGACAACTTCATCCTTGCGACACCAACTCAGAAAACACTCGTTTATTAGTAAATAACTCAAATATCTCCTTACTGTTTTCCCTTGACGCATTTATGGTAATTACTTTTGCCGATGTTTTGCGGCAAGCTTAAGCCTATTGTGTGCATTTGAACACAGAACTCGATTGAACTTTAGAACACAGAAAACGATTTGACTCAAAATGTATCAGAAGAGATGAAAGAAAGATAGTGGTCATCTGCGCAATTCGGAAAAAGAAGAGGCTTTTCTGCATTACAATCTTAAAAATAAAGGTGCTTCAAAAGGTTCTTCAAGCGATGCCATAGAAGAACCATTTTTGGTTCCACAAAGAACCATTCAGTCAAAGGTTCTTTAAAGAACCATCTCTTTCTTACCTTTTTGTAATCCGAAATCAAACAAATCAAAAACAGAAACACTTTCATTATGATCATAATCCGTAAAGATGCACTTCTCTTTAAAGGTGCGTCTAATGAGGAGATGGTTGAGTCAGGATCGACAACTTCATCCTTGCGACACCAACTCAGAAAACACTCGTTTATTAGTAAATAACTCAAATATCTCCTTACTGTTTTCCCTTGACGCATTTATGGTAATTACTTTTGCCGATGTTTTGCGGCAAGCTTAAGCCTATTGTGTGCATTTGAACACAGAACTCGATTGAACTTCAGAACACAGAAAACGATTTGACTCAAAATGTATCAGAAGAGGTGAAAGAAAGATAGTGGTCATCTGCGCAATTCGGAAAAAGAAGAGGCTTTTCTGCATTACAATCTTAAAAATAAAGGTGCTTCAAAAGGTTCTTCAAGCGATGCCATAGAAGAACCATTTTTGGTTCCACAAAGAACCATTCAGTCAAAGGTTCTTTAAAGAACCATCTCTTTCTTACCTTTTTGTAATCTGAAGAACCTTCTTTCGCCACAAAGAACCTTTTGTGAAACAGAAAGGTTCTTCAGATGTTAAAGGTTCTTTATGGAACCATTTAGACAAAAAGGTTCTTCTATGGCATCGTGAAGCACCTTTATTTTTAAGAGTGTAGGTAGGTTTTCTTTCTTTTTGTTACTCTTTGTACAGCAGTTATTGTTCATTCTAACTTAATTTTTTTAATGTAGAACATGTGTTACATAAATACATGAAATGTAGAACATATAAAAAAGTACTCGTGGCTCCTCTGCCAGTGGGTGCCCCTCCCACGCATAAAAGTGAAACTCGAAGGGGGTCTCGCCCAGGGTGTAGTTCAATGTAGAACCGCATGTAGAACATATAAAAAAGTACTCGTGGCTCCTCTGCCAGTGGGCGCCCCTCCCACGCATAAAAGTGAAACTCGAAGGGGGTCTCGCCCAGGGTGTAGTTCAATGTAGAACCGCCACTGGATGGATGGATGGATGGATGGATGGATGGATGGATGGATGGATGGATGGATGGATGGATGGATGGATGGATGGATGGATGGATGGATGGATAGATAGATAGATAGATAGATAGATAGATAGATAGATAGATAGATAGATAGATATAGATTGTGAAATTGTCAAAATGAAGCTATGCAATTATTGTCTGAAATTATTGGTGGGCCTTAATAATGAATAGCATAGAAAAGTTGTTTCAGAAAGGTTATTTTATTTATAATAACATGAATGAAGAATCATTTCCAATAAGACCAATGTTGATTTTGTGTCTGCAAGCCCATAATCAACGTGATCTCATGATAATTCGTTTTTAGTTGTCATATGAATTACCTTGTTTTCAATTTCATTATTAAATTGTTTACTCATTTAACTTACTTATGAAATTATAACATTTAGTTTTGTTGTGTGATTTCTGCTGCCAGCTTGTTTCCAAGAATATGCCTACATAATGTTAAACACAACTTCACTTTAAACCTTAAAATAAATAACATTTCTGCAATCGTTTAACCTTTACTTGTCATGTAATGTTTACTTTGATTGTCATGGGCCACAAAAGGCCTTTTCCCCGACATGCTGTGACTGACAATAGAACTATAAAATACACCAAAAACGCAACATAATTATGAAGTGAAACAATTTTATTAGTGCGCTGTAATCCAAATCTTCCGAATCCATATGACTGCGAAGAACGGACCCAAATCCAAGCCTTTATTTGGCGATCTTCTTCTCCATCCCGAGCAGCGAGTCTACTAACCGTAAGCAGCAAAGCCTGCGCTGACTGATGCGCTCTTTACAAATTCAAATGTTGCTGCTTCAAACGACAGGTTTTACGGCAGGATAATCGAACGTTCATTGGCTCTCGCCTGCATTCGTCACAGATTGCGACATGCCATGTTTCTGTGGCGCCTTCACGAGTTCACGGAGTGGATCGGGAAAATTATCTGGATAATATTTTCAGCGATTAACAACATAAATTCTGCTCTGGATCACACAAACCTACTGTATTCCGCCAGAGAGGACTGCGGGTGCAACGCATCGTCATTTGGATTACTTTTGGTACTGCTTTTGACATTTTTGCAATAAATAAATTATTGTTATTGCATTTATCTGTCTGTCATGTTTTTCTTATACTGAACATAAATGTTTAGGTTTATAGGTAGGAGTGGAATTAGCGACTATAAAATATTTTAATGCTATATTGTTACTAAAATGGTTATTTTCCTGTTTATTTCGGTCATTTGCGTTTTATATTCGCTATATAGGTAGGTTAAGGTTTGGGGGTAGGTTAAGGGGTCTAAAAATCTAAATCACTTATTGATCTAATGATAATAATGCATTGACATGAATATCTTGATTATATAAAAGATACGTTAATATTTTTAAGTTTTTTAGCTAAAAATACGTAGCGATTTGTACGTTTTAAATGTTGAAATACGTCTAAATTGTACGTTTTGTGCTTGTAAATGTTACGTATTAATACCTACGTATAAACATGAGACCAGGCTGCCATAATAAACAAAGTGAGACACATAGAGCGATACTGTCATTGAGAGTGTGTTGAAGTCTCAGTGGAGTCTGTTGTCTGTCCTCTCAGCACATTTAAGCTCTATTAAGGGCTGTGTTTCTTCTAAAACTACTGTCTCTATCGCTTTCACCTCTGATGTTGAAACACACTCACTCTTGACTGGTGTACTTGAGTGAGCACTATCTCTGTCCTCTTCCTCTTCCAATTGATTGAGTCACAGATGGTAAATGTTGACAGATATGACAGGTACAAACCAGAACCTGAACCCCTGTCTGACAGAAAAACAGCCGAGGACCGAAATATGAACTCAGAAACGCGGCTGGTGTTCATAGACACGTCTCACCGCTGCTCGACTGAGTGGGTGTGATTCCTCCTGCGGTTTGTTATTAAGAAGGATGCCATTTTGTAGATCGTGCTACTGTTTTGTGAAGTCAAACCCTCGTTGAGAGTTTCTACCGCTCATGCTTTGTTATTCAGGTTGTTTTTTGGAGCTGTCAGTCAATATTTGCATTTTGATTAAATATGGTCAAAAACCTAGTCCAAGCAATCCTTGTTCAAAAATATGTTGTAAGCACATTTTGCTAACGTTATGAAAATGTTATTTCTGAATGATCTTTAAATGTCTAGTTTTTAGTGTTTCATTTTATTATTTTTCAGATGTTATGGAGACGTTACTTTAGAATGTTCCCAGAACCCTCTGAAACCATGTTTGTTCATAGCTTTGAGAGAACCTTGCCAGAACATTCTGAAAACGTTCCCCATTAGCTGGAAAGTTCTTTCTAGCCTTGATTTCATCTCTTAAAAAAAATAAAAATAATAAGTTAGATGAACATCCAACTAAAACGTTCCAGAAAAATGTCCCATGACCTATATATGAATGTTTTGTGGTAACGTTTTGAGAACTTTAAACAAACCAGAACCAGATAAATTTGAACATTCATTTGTTCATGACTTTGAAAGAACCTTGTTAGAACATTCTGAGAACATTCCATGTTATTATTTTTTTATTCATTTTAATTTATTTAGTTTTAGTTATTTGCTTTTAGTTACTCATTTTTGGCAACTAGAAGAAATAAAGTTTGTTATTGCTTTTTCCATTGCTAGCTAGCTATACCTTTATCACGTAAATGCATATTACATGGTTGTGATAATTTACAAAACAGTTTGGTCATCTAATTTAAATTAAGCTAATAGAAGCAGCATTCATTCAGGTTGTAGCGGTTTTTGACAGTTGAGAGAGATGGCAGCTTTCCCGCGAGTGGGCGTGGCCCACAGTGTTTGAGAGCAGAGAATACTGAAGAGAAGATTTTCATACCTTATTTTATTTACTTTGTGTTTTATTTATTTATTTATTTAAAATTTGACTGGGTGGTTAATAACACATTTTTCTGTGGTGTGACAAACTCAGAACAAATATTTAATATTGCTTTACACTGACTTTAATTATAACACCCCTGGTTTATAACGTCTCTAGGTTACGTATGTAACCATGGTTCCCCAAGGGAACGAGACGCTGCGTCGAGATTCGCTTTGGGAACGCCCTTGCGTGACCGCGTTCTGAAGCACGTGTCAAATCCGTCCAATGGAGCAGCGAGACGTCACGAGCAGGGTGACGTAAGCACCAGATCAGATGCGTGTTTAAATCTCAGTCCCTTTTAAGGTGATTATTGGATTCTTTGATGATTTTTCAAAGGTTGTGGTTAAGTGATGTGAAATACTGCCATTCTTTTTCTATTCTCTCTCTTTT
Source organism: Sinocyclocheilus grahami (assembly GCF_001515645.1). Lineage (NCBI taxonomy): Eukaryota > Metazoa > Chordata > Actinopteri > Cypriniformes > Cyprinidae > Sinocyclocheilus > Sinocyclocheilus grahami. The sequence continues at coordinate 362,691 of NW_015505667.1, forward strand.
CCATACTTTGTTTCATTCTGTGTATATAGAAGTGTTTTGCTTAGTTATGTTAGATGTAGTTTCATTTATTAAATCCCTTATATTCACAACGGATTGTCTCTGTTTGCTGCTCACAATTCGAAGTCAATGAATGTGTGAACCCTTGCTACATTTTGCTAAATTACTGCTAGCACTGCACAAAGAATGACAGTTTATTCTTCCTCGGCCAGGAAAATAATAGTTCCTTGAATTAATAATTGATTATATTGTCTGCTCGGTGGACGGACAGATCAAATAATTGTAATATTGATTCTGCTACAGTTAATTCGAAGATATAATCTAAATATTTATTATTGATCATAACCAGTTATAGTTAGTCATAAATATTTCCATTTAAGAGCTAATAAAAAACCCTACAACTATTTTGATACATTCTGAAGATATTAAGCTGATTTGCAGGAGTATAGGCTGGTTATATGTGTTGTTTTTTTTACTATAGGCATGAATACATATGGCGTTATGAAAATACACTTTGTAAATGATTTTTACAAATGCCCGGCCCCTGAAGCAGTGCTGTGGGCTATAACCAGCTCCTCTGTCTCCAAATTGGAAAAGACCCGCTCAGACTGGAGAGAAGCTCAGAGGGAATGTGTTTTGAGAGAGAGTTGGACTTGAAGTGCAGCTTACAGTTGGGAAAGTCTCGTATTACCGCTCATATTACTGGGAATGATTCATGATAACCATTTTAATATTTTGCTAGGGAATGACAGCATCTGTCAACCAGACACACACAAAAATCTCAGCTACAAATGATGTGATTGCTTTTTGGTTCCTTGAAATAACATTGCATGAAATGTGTTACAATATTTATGTTTGTGTGGTAGTATTGAACATTGAGTATTGAATATTGAGCATTATTATTATTTTAATTTGTGTTTATGCTAATAACTTTTGTACTGTAAGGTCTAGAAGGAAAATTATTTTTGACTTTTATATTAATACCTTATCTCACAGCTGGTAAAATGCATTTAATATTATGCACAAAATCTAATATAAGATATACCAACAATGTTTTTGAAGTCTCTTCTGCTAACCAATACATTGATTTATTCAAAAATACAACAAAAACTATATATATATATATTTATAT